>NC_068366.1:45402936-45642936 GCF_020536995.1 Dreissena polymorpha | reverse complement strand
CATTAACCTACACGAGTCTAATTTCGTACAGTGTGTGGTAAATCCTTACACGCACAAGAAAGTAGACCTATGCCAAGGTCAATCTCGACGGATTTGTGATAGAAATATCGATACCTATATTGGATATAATTACTATTTTATTTTTTAGAAATTCAAATATGAAATTAAATTTGTTTTAAATTAAAATATTTTCATGTTAAATCATGTTGAATTCGTATTTTTTTGTATAAGAAATTTGAGTCTGTAATTTAGATCTTATTCATAATGTACGTGTAGGCGACACTATAAGTTTTTAACGAATTCATATTTATATTTGGTATTGTTGTTTTATTTGATTTGTGTTGCTGTTTTAGTTAGTTTAATTGTTTGTTGTGCTAGAGAGTGCCAGTGAAGACTCAGTATCTGTTATTAACCGCAATGTTAATCAATGACAATATATAAGATAGAAAATAAACACTTTGTAAGACACCTTGTATAAGCATTAGTTTAATATGGTAGAGTCTATAATGTTAGACACAAACATTGTAATAAACTAACCGTTATTTCAACAATTATTGAAAATATAGATATTTAAACTTGTTATCAATGTCATACAGTTGTTGTGTTGTTTTTTTTACACAATTAGTTTATTTTGTTTTGAGTTTCGCTTTTTTTAGAAGACCTTGACAATTTCCGATTTTCTTTTTCTTGTTCGAGCCTTTCTTTTTACTCGTTTCTTGTCAGCTCGTTTCTTTTCAACTATTTCTTCTGAAGTTAAAATTCTATGGGAAGTCAACTTCCTGGCATTGGGTTTCTCCGTAGTTCTTTCAGATGTCGGCAGCGCGAATTTCTGGTCAACCGCAACTTACCAGTCATGTACGGAGGGTCTTCGCTCCTCGCTTTGTTGCACGGACTTACCGTTGAACAACAGCAGACTGACTTCCAGATTTCCTGTTACGGGATCAACAGTACAGGGATACTGTCCTGATGTAACCAGTTCTATCAGTTCTGCGTCATTTAGGACAGTTCCGGCGTGGGCAGTTTCCAACACTTTCGTGTGATGGTCCCGCGGATCTGGCTGCTGAGCAACAACATTATCAACACCGGATGGTGTTGTGATGTTATGCGTCGTTGGTTGTACATCGAAAGGGACTGAGGGCGCACGAGCTGTCTTTGGAATGGCATTTCGGTCCACAGGGTATATACCGCATTTGCGAAACCCGCTTACAATGTTAGCAACACTAAAGGATTTGCCATGAGCTTGCCTGAACAGCCGAGGCCATTCTCATTTGTTTACAATATTGTTTGGACTAAGTGCCATGAATTCGGTACAGATTCTTGAGTACTCTCGAGAAAGTGGACCGAATATGGACTTGTCCAAAGGACACAACCACTGGGTTGTGTGGGGTGGAAACGCTAAGAGATGGACATCGTTGGCTATAGCAGCGTATAGGAGACGAAGTGTCTCATGGGAAGAGTGAGAGTCAAGAATTATAAGCTGGGGCCTCGCTGGACCACAGTGTTTAAGAAAATGGCCCCGAAACCAGATCTCACCCAATGTATCCTCCATCCAAGCTCGTTCCTGGAATGTGTTGACGCTGCCGGGAACTCCGTCCACAGTATTGTAAGATAACAAACTTTTGTACGTTTTGCCCTGTACAATAACCAGAGGGGGGATCACGCCTCCAGCAGCGTTAACACAGGCCAGGAAAGAGACATTTTCCCGGTTATTCCCAACCCTTCCGGGAATATGTTTCGCACCGGATGGCCCAAGCACCCTAGCAGGCTTGTGCAGCAGTGGAACGCTGGTTTCATCAGTGTTCCAGATGCGAACAGGCTTGTCCTGTAAAGAGAGAGACTCAAGCAGCCTAGCAAGATCGTTAAAATAATTATTGGTCACAGTTGCATTTAACATTCTTGCTCTGCATGTCGATAAGGCCTATGGTGTCCTATGGCCTACGTCTGGGTGCCTCTTCAAAAATCCCGCAATCAAATCCTTGCCAGGAACGCCATTTCTAAATGGGAACTTAATTCCGAGCTTACGGACAATTCTGCCAATCTTCACTTGCAACATTCGTCTGGTTATTCCAAATCCCTGCAACAATAATAATATATGATGTATATGATGAATATCACCGCATTATATCAATAAATTGATCGTTAAATTTGTTAATACATGTGGCTGCTGTGAAACAAAATAAGATTTGCATTGTCGACCAATAATCAATACGGAGTTTTTATGATATAAGTAACGGAGTAAAGAACAATTTGGAGTTGCGTATGTTTGGTTTTAACAACGGCCAATAAGCGCAACAGGACGTTGGAAATGTTAATTTAAAAAATCTTCATTGATTATTATTTAAACTTACAAACATTTTAAAAACATAATGTGTATTGAACATGACGCATGAATGACAGAAACAGTTTCAACAGGCTAGTGAACATAGAAACAGCTACACACCATGTTCGCTGCCCGTTTGATTTTTTCAACTAGCTCCACCTCAACTTCGGTTGGTATGACTGTGGGTCGCCCAGCTTGTGCCAATTCGTCGACCTTGCCGCTGATCCGGTTTTGGATGGTCATGACTGGGACAACGAATTTGCTAGAAGCTTTCCGGTACGACATCCCCTGTCTTACCGCACCCACAGCATCGAGGATATCCTTTTGAGAATACCTTTTGGGCATTGTGGACTGTAAATGACAAAAACAAACAAAACACATAATTGGAAATTTATTGATCACTTTACAGAAAATACGGAAGCTCTATAAAGAGTGTTGGCTCTAAATTCTTCCACGTGGTCAAGCAAGTCACAGTCCTGCAAAGTTCTACCTATGTTCCATGCGAGATGCACTATGCTAAGTTCGTCCCTATCAAAACTGCAATATGCATTCCATATCACCTGCTGATTATACACATTTTCTGTCAATAGTGTTGACAGTCTGGTGAAAACGTCAAAAATAAGATGATGATCATATTGCGTTTTACGCAAAAAACAACTGACACAAAAGAACGTGTATTTTCAGGCCGGTCGCCCAAAATCCAATTGATCTCAATTTAAATTGGAAACTCATGTCTGTAAACAAATAAACAGCAACTATATAGAACATTTCTTTACCGTACAAACATTCAAAACACCCTTTTTCATTCCAAAAATTTTAATAGATATATCGACCTTTTTATCAATATTGTTTCGTATAAAGGCGTACGAAATTACCCGCACTTAACTTTTACTGGTAAAAAGTAATGCGGGTAATCTCGTACACTTTTATTTTACATATTACTTAAACAATAATACGATTTTAACATACATGTTGAGCTTAAAAAGAAAGAACAAATATTTCATAAAATTATTTTTAACACACAACCTCGCACACAATTCATAACAACTAAGATAATCTTATTAGCGTTGGAGTTGTCGTTTCTGAGCGCTTGCTGATGATGAGGGAGCAATCGGGAATTTTAAAATTTCGCGCCAAATACGTATGCAGCCATTCGGATTTAGACAGTTACGTCATCGGCAATCGATTTCACGAAGCGCACATTTAAACAAGCGAAAATAGGACTATAAGCGAACTAAGAAGATATAAACAATAAATTAATAGTGTACGACATTAGACGCCCGTACGGAATTAGCCGCATCTATGTGTAAATATTTCTATAAACTAATTTAAAACATTAAAAAACAATAACTCTTGAATGCATATAACATTATTTAACAATTTATATTAATAACAAACGTGAGCATACCTCATTAAACGTTCACAAAATCAATATCTATCTACATACGACTTCGTCTCAAAATTAATTTTTGATGAGAGGTTTCTGCAACAGTCTAACTAATATAATCACATTGAATCAGCAACTGAGTTAGAGCTAAAAATAAGAACTGAGATAAAATTTAAAATCAAAATTTAAGGATATGGCTTTTATTATGCGCGTATGATTGTTGATGCGCTATGTCGCACCTAAAGTTAGCTTAGACATTCCTCTCCTTGTGTGCTATAGATCCATGCAAATTTATGGATAATCTGTAAATGTATGATTTGAAGCAATCTCGAAAATTATTCAATCATCTGTTAAACACTGTGGTTTGAAACATATTTACCAGACGGATTTTATCAATATTTGTCTTTAAATCATGGTTAGAAACCAATTGTACCATGCCCTAAAAAACGTGCAACACATTTATTACACGAGTAAGTTTATACGTTAAACGAAAACTTTTTATGTCTTTCCAATGTGCACATTTGATAATCTAATCCACTGCGTTTTGACAAATTAAGATTTTTGAACTAGATTGTGTGTGCGTCTAATGTCCCCACTCACGCCAGCATTTAGTGTTTACTTTCTAACTCCCAGAAATAATCTATAGTTTGAACAGCTTTAATGCAATTTGTTTTTCGCCCTCTTCCACCGACCCCAAATCCGAACCTCATAGCTTCTGATGGGCAAAATAATTGCCTTATAGAATATTGAAAATATACTTACCACATACAGCTTTAAACTAAGCGATGGTCAGTCCGAAGGATCTATCAGACGAATGCGATGCGCCTTTTGTCATCACGTTAAAGACCCGTGCGTTAGTTAACGTTTATCAAAGGCGCATTATTCCTCATTATTTTGCACACGGCTCTGAAAATGTCTTTTTAGTCGCACCAATTAATATTTAATATGCGATGGTTATTATTGTGTTTACTATACGCCAATTGTGATAAATTAGCGGTAAAAAACACTATGGGGTAAACTAGGCTGTTTTACGATCCTGTTGCAGACCGTGGGCGTAAATAAATAAGCGATAATTATAAATGCTATAAACTACAATACCATTGCGTAGGCACAATCAATAGTCCATAAAATGTTGACTGTCGGTTTAAACTTACCTGTAACGCACAATTGTCTACATAAACGATGCTGTACAGACGATATTTAGCTTGGATGCTTGGAACATACATACTATTTTCATGATATTATCCAAGGCAGACAATAATTTACATAGGTGAATACATTTTTTAACGTTAACAGCTTTCTAACAAGGATATTTGATAATGTGTAATCGCTGATATTAATTAATTAATATACTAGCAGAGATGGCGTGGACCATAACGGGCATGATATATTTGGCCGCTTTTGGAACGGCAGTTACGATGCAAAATACCGATGCTATTTTGTCCTCGAAAAGTACGTTAAATGTCAGTTCATCTGGAATAAAAATATCTGCCGAAAGATCTAAACACGAATGGTTAAAAAAATCCTCGTGTGACTCTTTTTTGAAAACGAGCAAACAGGGATGTGACACATTTGGATTTACATTTCCTATTATAGCTAAAGAGTGCAATTACACCGACATGTTTGAAGCAACGACAGCGGGTGTACCGTCGTTCGGAAACTTATACGAAACTAACGTGTTTTTTATATTAACCAAGTATTATGTTTATTTCACAAACATTCCTGGGCTTATCGCAAATCCGATAACATTGTCTTTAATTCGTCAAATTGAACCCATCAGTACAACGATATTATATATTACTGTATTAAGCATGACCGACGTAATAGCGATTATAGCACGCTTCGCATTTCAATATGTCGATTCAAGTATTTTCCCTGGACGTCTTCTTCCTATGAAGCGTTCGCTTTTGTGATTAGTTCTTCATCTGTGTTTTCGAATTGCATTATATTATGTTGGACTTTAGAGAGGTTATGTGCGGTTTGGTCTCCTTTAAAATTATCGTCCTGGGTTAGACGAGTCAAGAAAATGTTATTATTGATGTTAATTATTGCATGTTCATTTTCAATACCATTCATTATTGGGTATTGTGCTGAAGTGGTATCAAGTGTCTATACAATTTGCAAAATGACTCTTTTGTTAAGATCTATATGGTTTTATGTAGACATGTTGTTTTATTTTTTTGTACCTCTTCTCATTGTAACAACTCATTTATCGATTATATTACATTCAAACAGTTCAATTACACGTCGTCACATGATGACAAATAACAAGGTCGTAATTAGCCAAAAAAGGGATGAACGACGGAATTTAACAATAACCCTTGTATATGTTGCCGCTATATGTGCTATCCTTCATGTATAAGTTGTTCTGACAATCATGAGCGCTAAATTTTGTTATCCTTCATGTATAAACTGTTCTGACAATCATGAGCGCTATATTTGTTATCCTTCATGTATAAACTGTTCTGACAATCATGGGCGCTATATTTGTTATCCTTCATGTATAAACTGTTCTGACAATCGTGGGGTTTATACTTTTCAGGACCCGAAATAACTGCTTTTTATTGAGTGTATGCATTAAACTAGTATTAACCGCTTATCATTTATTTATTAAAGGGGTATAGAACATGTATTTAGTAGATATTGTTTCTATAGCAATCCTGTTGTAACGTTTATTTACACCTCATTTTTTAAAAATAATATGTTATTGTATTTTTTTAGTGAAAGGTACGATTTTATCTTTATTTACGCTTTGTTTTGTGTTTGTAAATAACTTTTCGCGGTACTGCACTTACATATATGCCCATTATAATAATAACACTGGCTATTATAGTAATTGTATGAATTCTAAAAGATTGCCGTAACAAAATCCGTAAATATTGATATATTGCAGAGCGAACAATGACTGCACTTAGAAGGTGTCAACTGATAAATGTTAAGTTTTTAAAACTCAATAAATACAAATTGGAGCAAATAAATGTTTAGCATGGAAAAGAATGTTTAAAATTGCCAAATACTCAACTTATAAAAACTTATTTTATGTTTGTATTTACAATACTTTGCATTGTTCTTAATATTGCTTATTAACACAATTGCATAATTTATAAAAGGGGCATATGCATGTTATTAAGTCAGAATTAGCATGTTTGATTCGGTTAAACTGATACCTTTACCACATATGTGTTAAATGTCTTTTAATGAATGTTTTTCTAAATAACATTTATTGGATAATATTTAAGATTATTTTATTAATAAATATTATGGAGCCATTAAGTGAAACTAGTCATTTTATTTTATGGTCCTGTTGCATTGGCTCGTTTCCACTTTTATATAATCATAGACATTGCGAAACGCAGACCTTAATATACTTTTTTCTGTGGTCTCTGAAACAGGTAGCAACACCTCTTGCGAGAATTATTTTCCGCCGTAAATTTAAAATCAAACAAACATGCAGGAAATGGAAGTTGTACATAGTTACATAGTTGGAATCAGCAGTCGATAAATAAGATGTAAATTAGACTTTAAAGTAATTGTTCCTCGTTGACTTCTTGACTATCAACGCGTAAAATGTTGATGCAACTGGTTGCTATATGTTTGCTTCAGCTGGTGATGCTTATGGAGTAAATATGTGTTATGTATGCTATGTTCGAACTAAGCACATGTTAAATATGCGTCTCTCATATCGTAATCTGACGTATATATTATATTAATTTATATTAATAAATCATTTGTTAACGGATATATGTTACAAATAACCTACCATTTTTATCACAACGATTGCCAAACAAGAATTAATTAGATTGTATTGCAGAACTTCCGCTTGAAGCGATTGGGAATGTTAAAACAAAGAAAGATGGCATAAGGCTACAGTTTTGTATAAAAAAGTATACGGATTGTAAAATAGACGCTTGATGTTTTATTTCTCGCATTCTTAAACTGTACAATCAATTTAAGGTAATAAAGATCTTTTGAAACTGTTATTGCAATGAATTTCAAAAAGCAGAGCCTTAACTGTCACAATAATAATTTATTTTTTATCTCATTATAACATGATGTAAAGGACCATGTTATTCAAAGAAAAACATATAATTGTATTTGTAATACAATGAAATTAAATAGTCCTACTGCTATACTGTAAAGTTAACAATCATATATATATTTTATTGACGATGTATACCTTTTATGTAAATACATTTTAGGTGTCATATTTATTATATGTATTTTGGCATTGTTTTTCGTTGTTTTAGGTTAATAAAAGAGTAGTGATTTGTTGTAAGCGTTGCTGTCTAACTTTTGTTAACATCCAAGTCAATGTTAACACAGTTTAATGCAAGAAGGTAGGAATTTATTGAGGATTTCAAACGTTATACATTTATGAGCTCAATAATTTGAAAACGTGCAATTTTGGAAAATGGGTCTAAATAACCAAAATCAACAACGCAAATTTAAGAATACATGCACACATGTTGAATGTTAATTACCAAAAATAATTTCCTTTATTTTTTAAAAAGTTTACACAAATACAATTATTGGCTGTATCATCAATAAAATCAGTTTTTGTATGGCAATATCTTTTCTGAAGCTTACAACAATATGTGAACGTGTACAACCGTGTTCGCTAAACTAGTCAAACGTAGATGAAGCCAACGCTAGTTGTCATTATAATGACTGCTTGTATACAAATATGATGAATACCTCATGTTTTATGCAATGCATTAAGTAAATCTTATATAAGTATTGGCATATAACAATTTTAACAAAGACAATACCAAAATGTAATATAAATGTTGTATATCAAATAAGCATTTTACTATGCACCACCCCTCTCACAGTCATATTACGTATTCGTAGATGTTTCCCTGTGTAGTGATACTTTCTGATTATAGGCGCATACCCTTATGTACCATATTACGTCAAAAACAGTTTGTTGTCGAAGAAAGCATGTTTCGTTGTAACAATTATAGCATGAAAATTATTTTAGTTGTCATAGACATTTGTGTTAATAGTTTACAGTTATACAATCAATACGATAACCCTACAAGTTGACACTAACTTTGATACTAAAAGAGTCGTTAATGCATTTCTTCAAGAATAAATTTCAGATTGCCTGTCAATTATTTTAGATTAAGTCTCATATCAAACCTATCAATAAATCAAATAACCAATACAATTAAATGTTCGTGTACGCTTCCGTCTTTTGTCAACCTGGCGGCTCAGCATACTTTGCACAACTTATTCTTATATTGACCAGGTATGACAGAGGATATTATTAGTATATAACTTTATGTGTTAAAAGTACATGACGCAGCTCCAAAATGTAATTTATATAATTTAAGTAAATGATAAGCAAAACGGACGGCAACTGTTTACGGTTTAGATTAACTAAGTACAACTCACACACGCGGCACATATATCTGTTTTTGTCGTCTTTCAATTTTTAAGCGATAAACAAAAAACAGACATGCTACATCTTTTCGTGGTTGAGCTATCTGCAAAGGTCTTAACATAAACAACGAACCACGACTTTAGAGAAATGGTTCTCTTGACGTTTAAAAAAAGTAGATAATTCATTGTTAAGAAGACCGGCAGTGTTGAGTCTAGCATCTTCCTTAACTGATTGTTGCGTATCCTGCCTCGGTTCACAACATTAATACAACCTGTAATGACTGTAATAACCTCTAATTACGACCTGAATTTTAATAAACTTTATGCCATTTTCACACTTGCTTGTCGACCTAAAATTAATAACGCCTTCCCAAGTAATTAAAGAACAGAACATACCAGAATGTTTATTCATATAAATTGAACAATTTCAGTTCATCGTTATACATAAATAAGAAGGTGTTAAAATGCACTAAGGCCATTATATTACTCCAAGTTTGCATTAAATACATCAGTTCCCATTTAAAAAGCATTTTAAAAATTAATCGCGAGTTTATTTAGGACGTTAATGCTATTATTTGTTAACTAAAGTATAAATGTAAGCATACCTATCGGTTATTATTGCATTTGTGAATATACATTTTTCTAATATCGGTAGAAAGAGGACATGCAATTACAAAATGATACTTTTATGACATCTTAATAAAAATATTACATTTATGTTATTTTTTTTAGAAATATTCATATGTCTCCCAGATTAAATTTTTAATATATGGGACGACATTATTAATTATAATATGTTTTCTTCTGAAATTTAAGTTTTGGATTATGTTAAGGTCATATTATAATTGAAATCGATATTCAATTCTTTGTATAATGTTAATGAACATTTTATATTTAAATCTTTTCGCAATAAACCTTTTTGTAATAATGCAATAATGCAACAATAAAAATGCAGATCGCCATGGGGTAGTGGATATAATGTCCGCCTAGCGACCAGGACGTCAGGGATTCAATCAAAAGTGTGGTCTATAAATATCTGCCCCAAAGACACCAAGTACTGGATCTAGTCCAAGGAAACGGACTCAAGAGCGTTTCAAATAAGCCCTCGTATTTATATGCATTTGAGCTAAAGTAAACAGGTTTAAATTAACGCAAGCAAGCGTAATAAACTGCTTCGCCTTATTATACATGTTCTTAACGCTCAAAAGAGAAATAAACTATGTACATGTATGGTTTATCGAAGAAAAATAGTATGTTTAGTTGCATAGAAATGTGGTTATGCTATACGTGAATTACAAACACTTGATGTTGACACTATGAGACATTTTTAACGGACAACAACGTTTTATAGTCTTAAGGATGTTGTTTATTTCATTCATAGTTAATTGGTAAGTGGCAGAGCATATTCTTCTCTGATGAGGGAGCATATTATACAGACTTTGTTTTAAATTCTGAACTCTTCCGAGAGTAATATGCTGAATAACATAATTTAAATTTATTGCTCTATTCAGAGTTATAATAACCATAGGTGAAATACACGTGTTGAGGTTAACAAAAGCAGATCAATGCGAGGCTAGTTTGAAATAGCGGGGATACCTCCTTAAGGTTTTCTAACATTTAACAAGTTTGTGTTTTGAGCTTATTTGTCGCTTATATACTGCTTCTTGTAAAATTCTGCAAAATCCAACATTTCATTAAAAGTTAGCAAATCCGAACAGCGAATGCTTTTCTAAAATCTAAAAATTAACATCATGATGCCTTAGATAAATTATTACAATAACAAATAAGTGTTCATATTTGCATTAACATCATAATAACAACAATTATTATATTTAAAACTTGATTTTTTGAACTTTTCTGAAAAAATACTTGTTTGTGCAAAACGATCATGATACCTATAGAAAACTCTAACGAATGAGAGGGTTCTCCACTTTATCCCATTAAAAATGGTAACTGGATCGCTCTTTATGCTCCCAACACAGATCTGAAAAAGTTACGTGGTATAGGCGCCGTGTTGTATAAAACAGTAAACAAATTGAAAAGAACATAATCGTTGATCCGTATTTTGTTCATTACGGTTTCACGAAAAAACAATACATTTTTCAACATTTCAAATATTAAACGAACCGTAAAAATTAAAGAAGATGCCTGCGCTAATTATGTTATTATAGTTTCACGTGGTATGTTCTTTTACAATTCATTGTATTACCTTATATATAACGGTAAACGTGTACTACACACTTCTCGATCATTCAAATATTATGTTTGAACTCCTCTGACAATGTCGTAATTCCGACACTTATAATAATTTTGCGTTAGTTTGTTAAGTGATAAAACGAAAGCGGATTATGTTGTCAAAAATATAAAATTGTACTGATATTGATATAGTAAACGTGAGCGTCACATGCACAGTTATTACATAATAATAAAAAACATGCTGATGTGTCAATATAACGTTTAGGCTTTCTACGCACACTGTTCGAATATAATATCATTTACAAGAATCAGGGTATCCATTCAGAGATATAACCATTTATGAACCAAAATATATTTGCATAAAAAAGAAAATACATACATATGTTTATATGATTTTGATATTTTTTTAATAAAAAGTTAGAGGTCAATAGCTTTTGTAAGTGGATCATCTATGACTTTCATTACAATATTTGTTTGTATTTTCATCGAGTCAAATGAACGTATGTCAGCCATGAAAACATCGATATTGCGAAGCACACTGTTTAATAATTGTTTGTCTTTTGAAAATAGTATTCGTTTTAAGCTGAAGTTAAGACGTAGGGCGCTATTGTGATCACCCTACGCCCGGCGTATATGTTGTGCGGTGTGTAGTCTTCGTTCTCAACGTTCCTTTCCACTTAAGAGAGGTAATGGTGCATTGGCTAAACTTGGTCAGGATTGCCATCCGCAAAGTATCTAGGACGAGTCGCATCTGAGGTCGAGTATTTTAAAAATGAAATCTGTGAAATCTTAGAATAATTTAGTAACCACTAAAGATTCCACATGTATGAATCGATCTGGATGAACGTTTATGTTTACTTGAAAAATATCAATATGCTAAGCTCAAATCTGTTGTGCCTGACTCATAAAAGCTATAGTACTTAAAACCACCATATTATGAAACTTGGACATGCGTTTAGCTTGGCAATATTTAAACCGATGTACAATATGGATCAAAAAATTAAATGACTAGGTAAAATGTAATAAACACACGTGTTTTTCAGCCAGTAATCAATTATGTCTATGTGCAATATTTGCGCCAACTGTTTTTAATTAGGAGTATAGGATTGAAGCAATGTCAAAGAAAGAAGCAAATAACAGTTGCAGTATCCGATTATACTCATTACTTGCCATATTTTGATTGATTGTGTAATAAGTTATACACTCAAACCATCTTAAGACGTAAAGTCGCTTTTAAAAAAGCTCTAAATCTCTCGCTGGTCAAGATCACACTCAAAACTTCAAAGATCAATTTTTCAATCAATAAAACCATGAATATATGATGTCATGTGATTTTAAATTTTAGCGCATGTTAATATAATATCGTGGTAAATCTCGATTTGCATCTTCTTAAGACACTTGATATTTTTTATATAATATTCATTATCCTTGAAAGAAAGCATACGCTCTAGATAAAACTAATGTTAGAAAATGGCCAATTTAGAATGCAAAAATGTAACAAAAGTTTAGGTACAGAAAGATTGGTTAACACCTGTGTTAATAAAATTGTACATTATTTAAGATATAGCATATTTGGAATGCGCACATTGATGTGGTATAATATTTCCATTGTACATATCTGATGTATCGAAATTAATTCAAAATTTAAGTTGTTTGTTTAATGTACATGTTTTATTGTTTAAATAGTTGGTATTTTATTTCAAACACAATAATATAAAATAACCTGTTTTAAACGTGATCATCAGAGTTTTAGGTAAATATATTGTCTAAACTTGGTTTGATGACATCGCTTTTGACACATGTGACCCAGATTCGAACAACACCAAGGTATTTTCATTTTTTAGGCCACATAATATTGTTCTAAGATTTCACCAAGTGACCTAGTTTTTGGACGGACTTGACCCAAATCATACATGGTCTTGATATAGCAAAGAGAAAAAATATGTCCAGGTTTCATAAAAAAAATGAACCCTAGTGTCTTCAAGTGTGGTAATAATGATTTTCGAATATTTAACCTCGTGTCACAGAATCAGACTTTACTTATTAATGAGTCATGTATATTGTCAATATAGTGATAACATGGTGTGTTTTCAGATTTGATCTCGCGATATTATTTGTAAAAGACCGTGACATAGATTGAAACTCGGTCGAGATCTTGTCAAGATTAACATTGTGACTAACATTCATCATGATTGAGTGATATATAATACGATTTTACTCAGATTGTTCGGTGTTCTCCTATTACACATTAGAACACATGTAAGTTATAATGTGCAAAAAATTATATAAGAAAAACATAAGCGTATATATTTTCGTCTTCTTTTAATGTGCTTATAAATCTTATGTAAACTAACTCGAATATTTCTAAATATTGAGATAAAGATATTGTTTACGATATAAATTGCTGTCTTCCTTATGTACTCACTATATAATGTGGTGTATTAAAATATATGTCTATTGTAGTATAGCATAACAATGTATTATGTTTTCCTATTTGTGTCTTGGCCATAATGTGTAAGACATTTGTAAATTGCCAAAGGCAAAGCATTTCAATATGTGTCAATCAACTAAACTTAATATTGCTGAGGTCAATGTTGATTTGTCAATTAATCGGCAAGCCTTGGTTGATATATACGCTGGCAATATCATATGAGCTGTGCAAATAAAACTAATACATTGGAGACGTTGATTCATCAATAGTATATATAGGACATTCTGTAAATATTTTTTTTTGATAAATAAGCCTAGTGAAAGAGGTCTAATAATTTCGCCGGTTATGTATATCTGTCATCTTTTACATTTAACGTATTAAGTCTGCATGGCTTTTAGCATATATCATAAAATTTTGCGTGTCCTTAAAATAATATACGCGATAGATCGCAAAGTGCATAAAATGTCTAAGTGCAATAAACACGCTTCAATGAATGTCAATGAACCAAATGGTATTAACTTCAATGTATCAAGTAAGGCTACACATTTCAATTACTTACCCGACTTACGTCGATTGGATAATATTTGATTAAGTATAAAAAGAAATTAAACTCCACCATAAGCGGTTTAGTAAAATTTATATCGTCAATGCATGCTATCTTGAAATATAAAACGGTAATTTTTAAAAGGTTTGGTCATTATTTAGTTAGCATTTTCAATATTAAAGGATTGCGGTCCTTTAACATATGCGCACCATAAAAATATTAATTTTTAGGCTTAAATTGCTGCAAATGGATTTGTCTTTGAACGGTTTATGGTCGATTAGTTAGTTGAAAGTTATTTGTTTTCTTAGCAAATTGTGACAGCGATATATACGTCCAATGATAAAACAGTTTAATAATAGCCGAAACAACAGATATAATGCATGTATTTAAGAGCCTTGGAAACAGTAATCATTTGCTAGCGAACGTCTTATTTCATACATGATTTTTTGGAAACAAACGCTTTGAAATTTTGAAGCACTTGAATAAAGATCATGGTTTCATACTCGGTATGGGCGACATTACTAAAATAGGAAAGCCTCATTGAAGTTCATCTCAATGCAAATTGTAAAAGTATTAATTTTTGAGAATGCGCATGCATTATATTTTTATAAGAAAGTCAATAAACAGTGAAAACAGTTGCCAAACGTCATCCAACTTTAAATCTGTTATGTCAATCAGTATCCCCGATACGAAGCAAAAATCTGGTTAAAATCCAATGTTCGACACTTAACGGTTAGGTCGGACATGTTTGCAAAAAAAGGTTTGCAAAACATAATTTACAAAATCGTTTCACATGTTTGAGAAGGAGTTTCATCACATGGGTCAAGATAAATGTACCACTAAAGGTCAAATGTTAAGCATGGTGTAGAGTGTTGAATATTTAAAATATAAGGATACACGAACTTGACATTTTTACACAATCAGTTTACCGGTGTGAGTTTCAAGTAAAGATTAACCTTATACTTTTTCATTATACTTTGTTTTTTGAAGAAAACACGTCAACATTTCAATCCCAGCTAGCGAATAAGTGTCCATTAAAGGTGTCGACTACTGAAACCAACATGCCATACCGATGACGGGAATCATTAACATGTCAATAAATAAAGTAATTAACTAGTATCTTTGTTGTCACAAACAGTGGTTACATTTACATTGATGACATATTATATTGTTACACTTACGAAATTTAAACAACACGGTTGAGATATTAAAATCATGTAATGATGGTTTTATTGAATTCTTTAAGAGTTTTACACTACGGTACGTTTAAAAAATAATTATTAGCCGTATTGGAAATCATACTTGTAATTTATATCCCCATTTATTTAATTAAACGCTAAATTAATATTATTAATTATATTAATGCTCAGATAAAAGAAAGTTCAACAAAAACACAGCCTAAAAGATCGATCTTTGCCACACCATTAATTACTGTTAAGGATATATTTAAGTCGGTCTCTTGATCTTGTTGGATAATTAAACAAACATTAACTGCACGTTGGGAGCAGTTTTTAGTTTGATTTTTAAATACAATATCAATAGAACGATTGTATTGTTCATGATACAGCTAATATTTGCACAGGTGATATTGATTACAATCCCGATTGTATCTCCAGTAGGGCGTCGAATGAGCTTGGTATAAGATATTTGCTATAATAATTTAAGTCCATTCAACAAAATCCTCTAAGAAGATCGATGCTGACACATTTTGTTTTCTTCATTAAGCTAAAGTAACTCGGATCAGTATTTAGAGACTTGTGAGTTGTATATTAGGTAATGTCTAACAGATCACATTTCAGATGCCAAACAGATTTGTTAAAGAATATATAAATCGTTCAGGCTTTCGCCCTTAATATACCTTGCTAACGATAACTGGAATATTGATAGTTCTTTTGACTGAATAGGTCAAACATTATCAAAGATATAACAGGCATTTTCTGATGATAAAGGTATGTACATCCAAAGTAGCAAAGGTCAAGTAATTACACAACAAATATGTGGATGGTGTTCCTTCAATAACTTTTCTATTCCGACGCCTACGATCTGGATACAAAAAAAACTGATAGAAGAACATAGACCGAAAGGGCCTTTTCATTATAACAAAATATGAATAGTGCTTACCGAGTAAAAATACAAGTTAACTTAATTCTTAGCGCAAATCATCAAACGACACCATATTGTAAGTCAGTTTCAACTAACCTCACTAACACATACTCAGCTGCTGTATACGCATGCTCCCCCGTAAAAGTTCCTTAACAAACTTATAACATTTAAAAGTAAAACTGAAAATGGAATGCATGGAGCGTGTGTTAATGAAAGCGCTTAAACAAACCTAGTGTTAACAAACGCTTTAATGTTGACACAGTGTTTGTAGTTTAAAGAGTCTTTGCTTGATTATATACTTTTATTTCACAGGAATAACATTAAGCTTAAATCTCATAAGTATAATTTGTCTGTACATTTGAAAGCTCGTTGTTAAGGTTTACTAAATTTGACTATTTCTCATTTGGTGTGACTTGAAGTTGTGTTGAAAAACAATACGTTGCCGATCGTAAAGTACGAACACATGAAGCTACCGTTCAATGGTCCAATTTGTTCTTTCATTTTAACTGCTTCTTTACATCAATGCAAGAGCAATATTTATTCAGACTTGGACAGTTTATATCGTCTAAAACTAGATATATCTAATGGCAATAACATAAACATAAGCAGACTCGTATACGGTTACGAAAAGGCTCGGTAAAATGCTTGTAATGTATTTGATTACTACTTGAAGATAAGTAAAACACATTATAAATAGTATTTTTTTTAATAAATACTTTAACAAATTTGGCTAATTTGATAAGTTCAAATTTATTCCTTGTATTAAGCAATTGGTGGAATTAATAAACATAGTGTCTAATGTTATAACATTTATTACTTCTAATATGAGCGTATCAAGGACATGTTCACAATTAAACACATCTTCAACAGCTAATTAGTTACACAAAGGGCAATAACGTTCGTGTCGTGGTAAAGTTTGACCAGCATATTTTACAGTTTGCAAAAAGGGCAAGTAATTAAAACTAATCAGAACTCGTTTTAAATGATATTTTAATAAATAACAAAGCACATAAACTTATAAACATGAAACATTACTTTGTTAAGTTTTCATTCACAGAAAATCGATGTTATTACAATAACTTGCAACGGGGCCATGATATCGAAAACATTCTATAACGTAGTTGAGTTTTACAATGCCAAACAGATGGTTCCGTGCAAAGTGGCAAAATAACGGATATGTAAAACGCAGTTAATTTAGTAGAATATAACGAAACATATAAACTATACGAGGGATGAAATATGTAGACTTGTCTTGTACATCGTATACTCTGTATACACCAAAACAACATTTACTTGAACTGAAAGCAAATAATGCTTTCTTTGAATCTACATTAACATTAATTCGTCATAACAGTCCGCATATAAATCGAATATAATTATTGAAAAATACTCAACTCCACGCCGAACCATGCAGGTTAAACAAAGGACTTATACATCTTCGAACATATTAAATATTGAAAACAAAATACACGATTTAATAGATTTGCATGCTATAACTCTTAAATTATAGGTTACTTAGACTAAGTTCAAGAAACTGTATTAATCAAACAATTAATACTGGTAATAGCTAACAGTAAATTGAACATTTCCATACCATGCACAGAGTATGTTTTAACTCAACTGATATTTCATGATATCCGTAATCAAATTGTGCATGTGTTGGTAAAGTGATAACACGAAGAAGGCTTATCGTCGTGATACCAGTCTTAGTGCCGAATCTGACATATTAAAAATGAACAAGCAATGAACAGTCATTAAATAATTGTTAACAATATATGTTTCTAAAATAACCATAAGCGGCGTACAACAACGCCTGATATTGTTTTGATGTACAGAGTTTGACATATGTTGCACTTTGTTTGCATTTTCTACGCAGAGCGTTAGTAAATAATAACACGTACACTTGATCATAATATCTAGTTTGATATATTCAAAATGTCATTGTGCAATTTATAACATAAAGCAATTAAAAGAATACATTATATTATGGTATCGATGCATTTGCATTAAGAGATAAAGAGTTTTTCTGCAGTTAAAAATCAGGAAACACATTACGTTATTATTCCAGCTACGTACGAGTACACGTTTACCAAATTATATTGACCATTGCTGTGAAATAATAGTTGATTATTTACCAATTTTGTTCGCATTTACGAAGAGAGCTAGTGTGATCATTGCGGTGTTATTCTAAAGTATGCATATTTTTATACGGTATTGTCAGGTTTTTCGATTGTTTAAATGTCTTAATCATTGGATTAACATGAATACATGCCATAAACATGACGGTACCGTTGCATTGATTTTCAAATATTTGTATTAAGTGTAAAAGTATTTATCACAAAGTATTACGGAAAACATGCATTGACATGGATCGACATTGTCTTATTTACTTACTTAGTTCTCTTCGCCAGCTTCTGGGCAAAGGGCCTTGACTACTGTCCGAATTGGGCACGGTCCTGATCCCTACGCTTTGCTTCACCTTATAATAAGTAGAGAGGCTTTAGCTCTGTCTTAAGAGTTCTCCTCCAGGTGGTTGCTGGTCTTTCTCTCTTTCTCCAGCCTTGTGGATTCCATTTCAGAACATGCATGGTGATGTTTGGTTGGTCTCTTCGGAGAGTATGGCCAAACAATTTCCAGTTCCTCTCTTTACTGGTGGTGGTGATTGGTTTCTGTTTCGTTCTCTTCCAGAGATCCTGGTCAGATGTCTGGCCATCTGATTCGAAGGATGTTGCGGAGGCATCGGTTGATGAACACCTGTAGTTTGTGATCCAGCGCTTTGGTGTGTTTCCAAGTCTCCGATTCATACAGCAGGACAGACTTCACGTTCGAATTGAAGAGGGTCAGTTTTGTAGAAAGCCTTAGGTGCCTGTTTCTCCAGTTGTTCCGTAGCATGTTGGCGCTCTCTCCGGGATCCATACCGTTGAATCCTCTGGTTTTCAGTAGTGTTGATTTCTGTAGCAGTTTGATTTTTACACGGTGGGGGAGTAACCCCAAGCGCAACCTTCCTCCTTTCTCAGCTGGGCTTAGGACCGTCGATTGTCTATTGTACATAAATGATTCATCGATACGAATTGAAACTTGAAGTATTTTTGCGATACGTTATGTTTTGTTTTTGATCTTTGTTTATTTGTAAATCATTATTTTAATTCAATAGACTTATTTAAAATAACTAGCTATAGTTTTTCAACCGTAACATATCCATAGCATATGTTAGTCTAAAACATGTAAACAATTTGTATGTGAGCTAAGTATTGTAATACGTTGACACAGACATGTTCACTAGACGATTTTAAATTGTTTTAGCATGATTAATTGACTACAAAAAATAGATCTACCGTTTGTTAAAACAGACTGACCAGTTTGAAACATTGCTCTGTCTTATATTATGTTTCAGTGAAGGTACCAAATGATGTAGTCACTAGTAAATAAACAAGTACGCCTGAAAGAATAACATTATGTGTACATGTATGCTCGTTAGTAATTTGATTGTTGTAATACAAAAAATAAAGCACAATTTTAGAATGAAAGATATTATAAAAAATACTCTGTTCTTTTGTGAGTACATCTGCTTTTGCAATAGGGATTTGAGTTAATTGGACTTGTTCACACATTCCGGCAGTTTTGAACAGTTTCATCAAAAGCATCCACTTGATAGATAAAACAACATAACAATATCTCTAATGTAACAACACGAATACAACTAAACCAAAAACACGATTTTCAAAGAATTGTTGCCCCACCAAGTTGCGAATCAAGGTCGTCAGTATCGAAATGTTTATACAGAAAATCATGACATTTATCGATTTCCTTCTGTGTTAACATAATGTTTGCAATGTACGTATTAACAACACTTGTTTTTGAAACTTATTTGGTGATGATAAATTGTCGCCCACATGTAAAATTTAGTCATTTACTTTCAAATAGTGCGCAAAATCCAACATAATTGGTGCGTTTACATTAAAAATAAACTAGATAATGATCATCGTACAGTTTTACATAACAAAGTAATTATCAAAGGTAATCATATGCAAATACAATTTGAAACACTATTACAAGTCTTACATTTTATACGGAAGTATACATAATGACGTAAACCATATTTGTGGACATAACATGTTGTACACACAATTGTGAACAAATGATTATTATTATTATTATAACTAGAGGACCATTTTAAATTTCGAATCGCTCAAATGAGTTTAAGGTAAACATATTGCTGAAACTCGACTTGATGACCTTGTTTTGGACACATGCGACACAGAATCGAACTTAAACAATGTATTTTCAAGATAAACATATTATGAGTTTCATAAATAATAAGTCAAACATACTGCCTTTATAATGTTAACAATACTTTTCCAAGTGACAAAGTTTTTAGACACACGTGATAGAGTGTCGAACATGATCTAGATGCTGTAAATATAAATATTCTGCCCAATATCATCATTTTTGAAATCACAAATGTGGCTTCTTGAGTGGTTAAATGGATTTTCTACAATTTTACCTCGTAACATAGTTTTGAGACGCACGTGACAAAGAATCAATCCTTACTTAAATTATGAGTCATTACTGAGTGCGTACAAGGTCTGTCTAAGATTTGATATAGAGACCTTTTCAATACACTATGCTGAGATTTACATTCGGCCTAGATGAAGTCAAGATACATTTGTTGACCAAGTTTTATCTAACTTAAGTCTCAAATATGGACTATTCAGAGCTAACACGATTTTTCTAAGATTTGACCGTAAAATCTTATTTTGAGAAGAACGTGATACAGATTAAAACCCGCCCTTATTGTTATCAAAATCAATATTATGTCAAATTTTATAATCTTGGGATATACATTTTGACTCTATACATATAACAATTATGTTCTTAATGCTGACTTGGTGATATTGTGTTTGGCCGAAATGATCCCAATTTAATGGTTATATATTTCCAAGATATAAATTATGATTGGATGGAAAATATAGCTTCTAAAGTGGTGACGAGCTATAGGTTTACTGCGCACACCGCCGGAATTTAGACATAGTATGATTCAAATGACTCATCTTGAGATATGCTTGCTAAGAAAAGCTAATCACTACAACTACATCATGTTAAATCGGTAGCTCGTGATCATTCCCCGAAAATACTAAGGTAACACTATCATTTGAAACGAAATCGATTAATCTATTCGCAAAAACACGACAGAGAGGGGTTTATTATTGGCTCTTATAAAACAATGTTATCTTGATCGTGCAATCAAATATTTTCAACTAAGACTTTTTAAAATTATTAATAGCTCAGTCAAATAAGTATTTGAATTATTATTCATAGTATCCAATTGACCATTAAAACAGAGTAACACCCTAATGTTCATGCTTTCATTAAGGATTGTTTGCTACAGTTTGTTGATAACAGGGCAGGTTATAA
Organism: Dreissena polymorpha; assembly: GCF_020536995.1. Lineage (NCBI taxonomy): Eukaryota > Metazoa > Mollusca > Bivalvia > Myida > Dreissenidae > Dreissena > Dreissena polymorpha. Next base: position 45,621,155 of record NC_068366.1, on the reverse strand, counting down.
AAATAGCATCAATTAAAAACGTTAACAGACAATGTGAATCAAAAGCAGTTAAATGTATATACCAGTTAATTTAATAATGTTGTAATGTTTTAACAAATTTAAATATGAGACATACATCAACTTATATTTGCTGGCCGTCTAAACGCATGTTTGTTAATCGCATATATGTATGTTAAACAATTCTTAATACTGTTATATATATATATATATTTATATATATATATATACATATATATATTTACGTAATTAATTGCTTTATTTCTTATGTGCTACCTGTATTTTGATGTGTATTTATAATGTATGATGTATTGTTATGGTGTATAACATGGTTTTATGGAAGTTCATTTGTGTCTTGGATATACTGTTTATAAAATGTGTTAATGCCGCAAAACTTCATTGTTTTTGAAGATAAACAAACCAAAACGATCATCAAAGTAAATGTTAATTTTCACTTAATCGACGACCTATGTTTGATGTCTGTGCTGGAAAGAATCTATGATTTGCCGAACATTAATGACTCAATAACTGAACGCTTTGAATCACGAACATTGCATCTTGTATAAACTGTTAATTATGTTTATGTCAAAAGATGAAAGAGTTCTTAAACATAAAAAAGTAATACATAAAACATTATTCTCCGGTAATGTAAATCCGCCTTGGTGTATCTTGTACATAATACGTTAGCATGACTTTTAGCGTACATCATTACTTTGCGTGTTTGTATTTAAACGAGCGTGTTAAATAACAATGTTCATAAAATGCATTAGAACATTAAACATGCTTCAATGAACGTAATGAACCCACTAGTTAATAAGTTCAAAAGGTTAAGCAATGAAAATTGTTTTTAAAGACGATAGTAATTGTCCTTGACTTCGGTAAGATAATAAGATGTTAATCAAACGTAAGTGTTTACTACAGATTTTCGTATTTTTGAATACTACGAAATTGAAAGTAATAACTAACGCTCGCTAACAATTAACCATTCATACTGTGAATTCGATCGTTTATATTTCATGCAACGTTATCGATCATGTTTTTGTTTTTTTAATTATCGATTAAATCGGAAGAATTATATTGTTATTTATTTTGCCGTTTTTGACTGATGAATATTATTTAATCCTGCCTTTAAAGCACTCATAATTAAACATTGTGGGTCAGGAGGATCCGACGACGATACTTGCTTCAGTGAATGTTATAAACAGTTCCTTATCTGAAACGCAATATTATATTTCGGTGAATATGATTAGAAAATCGAATGACATGGTTTGACTCAGCTTCTATATTCGGTTTTCTGTTTTGCTTTTCACGTTACGTTTATTTCCTTTTTTGATTTATGTATTCAATTAATTTTAATCTCGAGAATATTAGTGTAACATTGTCTTGAATTTCACTATAATTACTTCTAGTAGTGCTTTATATAATATTATATGTAATATATATAATATCTCTACTTGTTATAAATACACTACTTCTTATTCTTTTATAATCGTTGCCTGAGTCAGAATGCGACTCCGGCAATCAGTATCCTTATACAAACGACTTTCACATTAATTCAAGTTGATGTCAACGAAAGTATTGAAACATATTTTGTTTAAGAAAGAAATGTCACATCCACATGCATGAAAGTACCGAAATGAAACAATTGTTATGTTATAGACTGAGTATATGGTCATATGTAAAAAATGTCTGGTCTCATTTATTATCTCTATTAATCATATACTATATGTATTTACTTAATTCCGAATCGGATACGATTATTAACGGATTTCAGTGTAATATTAATTACCTCAATGTTTTTCAAAAGTCGAATCGATATTTAAACATTTTTTTATTTTTTTTCTGAAGATGATGCATCCACTCTTTTTTAAACCAATGATGCGTGTAAACATATTTATTAGCAAAGACGGCGCAAGTTTAACCCCGATGGGTAAACGACTTTAGAGAAAATAGCACATTTCTTTCCGAATCCCCCCTGTATAGATTGCATTGGCCCTTAAAGTAACAAAAATACTCAAGTCAACGCATATTTCGTAAAATATGTCGTAAAATAAAGTTAACCAACAAAAAGTCAGTGCTGCTTAAAGCAAAAGCCAACATTAAAACGTTAGTTGTGCTATGGTTATATTTATCTAACAGGATACAACATGCTCGATTTTATTTTTTGTGGCACAATATATTCCGTTTTTATTTCCAGGAACGATATCTACACTGTATTCATACAACACATGAACACTAACTCGGTACATGAACATGTGTTGCATATATTTGCCCACAAAAATAACATTTTGTATCGTGTTAATTCAATGATTCAAGACCACATCCCTCGTAAAAATATTGGCTTTTGCTTAATTCTTAATTTTTGTAGCATCGTTCCGATATAAAATCGTATCGGATGTTTTGAAAGGTGCAAAATTATATTTGCTACTAATTATTTAGTTTGCAATGCCACAACATTAGGTGTGACTGTATGAATGAAACATTACAACATGCTTGCCATAACTCAACATGAACTTGCTTACAATATTATATATTATTTTTAAGCAGTTCACCAGTCAAAATCTATTTTATGTCCGCCATATTGCCAATTGTAACGTGAAAAATGTGAAGCTTACAAAATGCTGATAATTGCTTAATGTATGTGCCATCATCTTCTTAGCTTTTTCATTAAAAGCGTCACTACATCGTGTTGCTATTGATTGTTTAAGTTTTATGTCGACGAAGTCGTAAGTTAATGTGAAATAAATTTGCCACGGGAATTGTGCCTGAACTATTAAGACGTATTGTTGTTTCTCCCACTGATAGCAATAAATCCACCGATAAAGCCTTTTTAGACTGTAAAGAAAGGCCAATTAAGCTTTGTGCATTCTTGAAAATCATTGTATCCTATTTATACAAAAGAAAAATCAGATGACGTGTAATTATGGTCGGTAGATCCGAAATGTATAGTAACATGAGCAACATGAGTAATAAGGTGTGTCGAACAGTTTCTGATGTCAATTCATTCTGCGGTAAACATTCGGATTCGTTTCCCCGACATATTATTTGTTATAAGTTTTACATTTTATAAGATTAATAATATTTCGTAATCTATAAATCAACATCATATCGTTAATCATCGAACAAACCAGTAACACTACTATTTAATTGTGGACATATTCTAAACAATGTCACGCTTTGTCCTGTAAACGGGGTATCAGACCAAGCGCTACAGACGAAATATATCCGATAGTGAGATGATGTATTTTATAAGCCCTTGTCTAGTTATCGTAAATATTTTCAAAGCAGGAATTTTCGAAACAATGTTATTTGATAGGCTTTTCAAAGTTAAACATATGACAAAGACTGGTGCATTGTGTTGTACTCAGAGAAGTACTTATGCAGACATACCAATAACTCGATTGTTTACACATCACTACTTAATATTGCAAATCTTTTACACAGGTCCCGACACAGGTACATGTATTTTGTATACGATTATAAAACACTGAAAGTCCTTAAGTATCTTTGTTCATATATAAGAATATACAAAACAGTCTGTTCAGATGTAAACTTATACTATTATTTACTGTCTAATACAAGTACTAACCGCACTCGGGTGAAATAATTAACGGCCATGTGCAGTCTGATATGCAGTCCAACGGATGCCCGACCTATTATCTTACCTTAAGCACTGGATAACTTAGGCTTCTCACTTTCATTTAGCCATGAAAGTTGCGCGAAGAAACAATCGTTTTCGAGGAACTGTCAGCTGTAAAAAAACAACAACATGGGTATTGTCAACTGTACCCTCTATATACAGACCATCGCCATAGTCGCGGTTACTTCACCTTGTTACTGGCACGGTTGACGTTGTATTTTCGGGTTGACCCTTATATGCCTTAAAATTTACGTTGGCTTTATCATACTTAAAATTTACGTGGAACTCTATTTTGCCGCAAGGGCGGTTCCTTACCTTTTAAATGCTTTTGAATATCTTTTTCTGTTGTTTTAAGTGAGTCATGCTTCTCTCGATTGGGACATTCAATCGCAAGTGATTATTTCTGTTGGCAGCAAAAGCAAATTACATCCTTCTTAAAGCACGCTTTTCGATCTACCTCTAGCTTTTCTATTCTTGCTAATAGTCGTTCGCCGTTACTGCTTTGCTCTTACTGTCAGATTCGTATCTTAGAAGCAAAGTGATTTTCGATGGCCTCCGTAATTGTGAAGGCTTTCTCTTCCTCGTCTGCAATGATATCATCATGGTCATCGTGTGCAGTCCTTCTGGTATTATACCGGCTTTGCCTTTTCGCTCTTCTTAAACCCTGGAATTGCATACTTTTCACACCGAAATATATTCCGTACTATTTAGCGGTTCTTTGTTATATTATACTTCCAATTGTACTTCATCGTCGCTTTCTCCATCAAAAACACTTCGTAACATATCCCTAGTACGGCGATCTCTTCAACCACGAGCCTTGTAATAGAGTTGAATTTAGCCGCAAACTCTTCCGAAGTCTTACCATGTCGTTGTGACCTGCTGAATGCAGAAGCAAAATATAGACACTGTCCAGTTCTTCTACTAAATATTGATAGTCATTTAGCAAGTTTTGGGAGAATTAAGTGAATTCCAACTGGGCTTCTAAACATTCTAGTCTAGTCTTGGAAGCAACTAGTGAAGCATTTCATTATGGCTTAAATTGTGCCTTCTTTTAATCACTTAAAAGTTCGAATCAAAGTCGCACGGTCCTCGTTTCTACTTAATGACACCATCTGCACAGGTGGAATTCTCGGCTCCCGATTTAAACGAAATCCCTAAATTAAGAACTCTGATAACCGCATCTTCCATTTGTATTTTCGTTTCTGGTATTTGTAGATTAAGGTTGTGCATGCGGCTGTCTATTGTAAAATTGCCGTGCGTAATTACGGCTTATGGCAAAGTCGTTGCAAAGTGACAGCGGCGCGTGCGAATCCCGTTGCGACTCGGGTCGTCTGTAACCAACTGTCGAAACACCCCAGCACTTACACGGATAGCGACACTCATAATGCGGATCACTCTCGCGTCAGTGTACCGTCGCAACAAATGTGTTATTCATCTTTTTTTTTCAGCTGCTTAAACTCCTCGACGACGTCATGCAAAACGGAAGCAATTGTTGAAATGTGTCATGTAGTGCACGCATCCCATCGTCAGGTACATCTCAAGACTCCAAACGGCTCTTCCACGTCCAATTTTGGTTTATCGTCATCGGCACGAGCCGACGAAAAATGTATGTAACGGAATGATACCTCACTGTCTACCGCCCTCGGCTAAATCATATTTGACTTATTTTATAGTATTTATTTATTGTGTAAAATTAAACTTTTTAACCAATAATCATCACGTTGCGTCTTCTAATAATCGTTATATTTATTAAACAATATTTTCTTTAAAAGTCGTGGCATACACTATTAACGAGTCATATTTTCCTTTGTTTGCCCAAATATGTATGAACGCGCGTAGTATTTGATGCTTGTCCCGAAAATCTGAATATTGCAAGTAACCAATGGTAGCGATAGACAAAAATTACACTTGAAATGTAGCGGCAGATAAGCTTCGGATTCGTTTTGCTGAATTGTGTTTTAAACTTAAATCCCATCTTAGCCAGCAAAAATTGTAACGTACCCCTGCTTTGAGGTATACGGTTTAAATTACGTGGGTTAATACCTAAAAAGCTTTCAATATCTGATAACATATTTATATGCCAGTACCACCAGTTTTCAGATATAACACAAACAGAAGTGAACGTTCTATAAATCACTGCGAATAGAAATAATCACAGTGTCAATTACGCTCAAGATATGCAAAATATACGTTGTTTGTATAGCCATCTTTTCGGTAAAACTGAGGAAGTGATGCACAGTCTGTCAATATTCGGGTCCGTTCATAATTGATATATAAATAATACAGGAAACGTGTTAACAATTCTGCGTTTTAAAATGTAAATAAAGTCTTTACAACTGGATTATTACTATGAAACTAAAGACATTACGAGTTAGGTGTATTACTTTAAACAAACGAATTCCTTACTATCGATGAACTTTAGCGTGACTAAAATTAACTATCGCCTATTGTGGCTTATTGTCGAATGCTCTGGGCTTTTACCGACGATTATGATAATTAATTACCATTATTATTTGCACTAACGGCAACAAGTGGCTGGTCGCGTAACTGACAACATAATTGCCAAAACTATAGACCAAGAAATGGGTTTTTCAAGACGGCTATTACCAAACGTCATTAAAATAAGACACAGTTTTTGCGTTCTTTAAAAAAAACGCTGACAAATAAAAAGTGTTTAAATGGGTTAACTTCAATATTAAAGTTCTGGTTTTGTTTAGAATATATCAACTCAGTTGTAAAATTTTGTCAATTGTTATGCATAGTAATATAATGTCACATTTATTATCAACTTCAAAGACAATGGATTAAACAGGTCAGTGCTGTTGTCACACCTTGAGTGTATAATTATCTTATGAAACACCGAAAACGAGGCAGAAAGTAAAGCACTATTTTAATAACCACGGCCGTAACAGACAACCGTGTACTAATCATATGACGTCATATAAATGGTTTATGATTTGATTGTAAGATAATATAAATATTTCATTCGTGGTCATATTAAACGAATACTTTCAATCGTGTTTTAGTCGCTCTTGAAACATGTATGTTACCGCTCATGAAATGAGTATATGATCGTCCACAAGTATCCTCTATATCACAGATTACATAGCTTGGCATGTTCGCACGGCATCTACACAAGTCGGATACGACATTCCAAACCGTGTAAAAAACTAAAAGCATGTACGTCAATTTGGTGTAAAGAACACGTTTAGCTACAGACTTGCCGAAATAGACTGACGCCTTAACATCTTCCAGGCAAATAATGAAATTCTGCATTTATTGGCTATGTAGAGAATTCGATTACATACCTTGTTCGGTGTTTGCGCATGACTAAAAGCCGAACTCGTCTTTATTCCCTTACTTGATATGACGTTGGATATTGAATCATATGAATAAACTAGTATGTATGTTTTGTGCTTTGTAAATAATCTATAATATTTCATCGGAAAAGGATAGCTGTGAATTGAATATAAAAATATTTACAAAAAATATTTATCTTTTTCTTTTTTCTTTTTAATAAATGTTTTCATTTAAGCGTTTTTTTATAATCATAACATGATAACGTCATCGTTCATTATATCGATATTTATGAATCGATTTCACTCACTACGATTTAAAAGAGAATGCATGCCACAGTTTTAGTCATTTTCTGCGGAAACGAAACATTTTCGGTAAGTCGTTTGTAAATTATTTATTTATAATAAACATTTTTTATTTTAAAACGGCGAGAACACACTTATATGTGTTTGAGCGTAAATCATACGAAATTAACTAATTATACTGCATCTGAATTTTTTTTAAATCTTAACATTGTATGCTGATACTGGAGTTTAATTGATACAAATTCGATAGATATTTAAATGTATTATCTTAAACGAAATGTCGAAATTTTCATGTTTACCTTTTATTTGACAGGCTTAATTGGCCTATTGCCGCCTTTCAACATTAACCGAAGAAAAAGCCGCCGTCAAGTTAGTATGTTATATTTAAATACAGGAAATAACCTGAGAACTTGTGTATTACACCATTTTACCTTGATTTCTTTATACATATATTTTTACAATACCCAACATATTATCGAGTACTTTCTTTCTGATACAGATCATTATAAAGTAAATCTGGGGAATAATGTGTTGTTGTTTTTTGTATAAAATAAATTCCTCTTGAAACCCGTTCTTAATAAATGTATATTAGGTGGATTCAGCTCAAGCGCACTTGCAGAAGAAGAGTAGATTTTAGTGGATACCTTAATTGAAATTCACACACTGTTTGTTACATAAGCCCTTTTCTATTTTTAAGCTGCATCCATTTAGCATATGTATAACTATTTTATTATCATGTTTCCACGTGTTTATGTTCTCGTAAACACATCTAATCTGGTTTTTAACCAATTTGCGATTTTTATAGAGAAGCATACAGGATAACTTGAGTTAACTTTATTTCTAATAAATAACACACCTCATGAAGGAAAGGACAACTGACTTATATGTGAAGCACCACCTCAATAAACCATGTTCACCATCCGAACATATGTCATTCTTTCAACGGCATATGTTTATAAGTTGTGCTGGGTCGCTTATGATAAATTGAAGAGATACTCATTTGCTGTTTTCGTGAAGTTTTGTATTAGCATCTTCATCCATATTAGTTCGTCCATGTTACTGATACTATTTTTTACAATCGTGTTATATTTATTTGTTAAGCAAAAAAAGCAACTTAAAAAACATTGAATACTCAGCGAACATTATGATATTAGTATTCTAGTATACGAATCATTGTGTTGTGCGTTTAGAACTTGTATAATACTTTCAAAAAGAATAACTTTATAAATGAATGAATACGCATTAAGAAATCGATGCAAATTGGCTTTCGGCCTAACGTATTGTGCGCATGATTTCTAAAAGATAAGCAGAATACTTAAATTCATGACCAGAACAGAACCTAATAGTTCAGTTTAATTTTCGCATACTATAAAGCTCATCGTCATTAACATTCATACACAGTCACATGCGTTTCTAGTATATACAATATATACATCTTTTTGATGAAGAATGAATTTAAATAGATGTGAAATTAACATGTTTTCGTGAAAATTTCACATGGATGAGGTAAATTCATAATGACGTCATGACGATTGCGTTGCCTTGTAATATATATGGTGACTTAAAAAAACTTGGTCCTCTCGCCTTAGATAAAATTCACGACGGAAGTTAGTAAGTTATCTGTAATGTGTATACAGTAACATATCAAATTTACAACTGGATTGAAATGCATATTTTATTATGTCAACGTATCTAGAATATGAGAGTCAAAATTTGCTTGGTTTATCGTTCTTTTCATCATTTCAGACATGGGGAAAAGGAGTATGTGACGATAATCTTACTTTCATTTTTTTGCAGAAATGTACCTTTGTGTATGACAATGAAAAACTATCCCCAATTCAAGACAGTTTTCACATGACAACTCCATATACCATATTACACAAAACCTATTTGGGATATAGCAACGAGACACTCCACAGATGCCCATGTGAGCAATATTCTACAAACTGCTCGTATACGATTTGTTTTCATACCAACATTTCGAATCAAAAAGGGGTAATTTCTACATTCGATGATATGTATGAAATGAAAGTTTGTATGTTTGTTAGAAATTATTCCTTCTATTTTTCTAATATACCTGGATTTGTAACAAATCCGTTGACGATTGCACTAGTGTATAATCTTAAATCATTAAAAACTACATAACTATATATAGTTTATTTAAGCACTAATGACTTGTTTGTTTGCCTTTTGTGATTCACATACTATTATCTTGACACAGTTGAATTTTGGTGGAATATATGTCGGATGTTTACTTACTTGACAAGAACGTTATTGGTGTTCTCAAATTATATTCTAGCTTATTGGACTGTTGAACGGATGTGTGCTGTATTGTTCCCACTCAAGTTTAATGTGTGGTTTACACGAGTAAAATGCGTTCTCGGTATTATGTCATGCTGGAGCTTACTGTGAACAATACCTTACTTACCAGAAGTGTCAACGATTGTCCTTGAAATTGGGTCAGTAAATACATGTCAATATTCTTCGTTTTTTGTATGTTATTTGGTACTTAATTAAAACATTTTATTATATTTTACTTCCATTTGCTGCTGCCCTTACATGCAAAATCGCAATTATATTCCGATTTGCAAAGCAGACAAAAGGAAGACTCAATATGACATTGCTCCAAAGTGTCATCGACAAGGAATCAATAGTGCAGACAAAACTAACAATCACATTCATAGCTACATCATTCACGTTTGTCATACTTCACATTCAATATTGTTTAGGTCCTTTATGGCAAGCGCTTTACACAGACCCATTAGTTATATTTGCAAAGAGTCTTCATGACTACATGAACTATCTCATTTACATCAATCTAGCAAACGCAATAACGGATACTCAAAACTGGATAATTTTTTGTTTACATTGTGTCTGGAACAAAGTTTCGCTCTGCGCTAAGGCTTATGTTTTGTTTTTTTCGAAATCATTTTAAGACCAGAACAGATATCAATTTGTGTCTACACACACACACAACTGCAATTGTTAAAGTCTAGTATAACTTAATTTTCAGAGGTTAATAGGGAACAAAAGAATCCTGATAGACAGTTTATTTTATATAACAACACAGTAACGATGGAGACTATAAACTAAAAACACAAAGTGCGTTGGAAAATGTGTATACGTTGACATTATGTGGATGTATGTGTATCTTTTGTATAAATGTAAATATGAACTTGATATGATTATTATATGGTTTATGTTGTTGTATTATTGAAAAGTTATTGAAAACACAAAGCGTATTTCTTACGTCACTAATATCTTTGTGTTCATTTATCGTGTTTATAAATACAGGTCATTACACTGTAATACAAATTACATTGCAATAAAATGTGACACTTTGTTAATTTATGTAATACATCTAATAACTAAAAACTATAATGATCTTGACAGTAACAACTTTCTGTTATACATTTTTATGTTCAACATATACACTTATACAAATTAATATAATTATATTATTTACATTTTGCAACAATAAATTAAACTATGCATTTCACAATATACAGTATACCAACAACAATATCCCTACATTTGCAAACATGCGTAAATAAAAAGAAACTCGTCAATAATTATAAATGACATGGTATTTAGAAAAAGTACGCATACACACTGCCAAAAATATAAATAACTTTGTTGCGTTATCATTTGTAGAATCGATATAATCATATGCAAAAGCATCGGTTCCATGTTATCAAAAGCATTAGATATGAATTCCGGGAGTTATTCGATACACGGTGTTTTAATTGCTCAATGCCAATCAAACAATCCCGTTCAAAGTAAGATAGAAACTTACTTTCATGTTTGGTGAACTGTCGACTGAAATCCATGTGGTTTGCTGCCGAATTACTCGCAGCAAGAACATCAGAGATGTAAAAATTGAAACACGAGAGTGAAAAAAATATTAAAATCCAGAAGAACCAATTAACTGTTGCAGCAAGTGCTCCTCTTTTATTGTCATATAAACGCAAATAATGTCTACATCTAACTTAACATGAACATGCTGTCCTATTAATGCATTAGTACATCTACAGCTCGATGTTATACTATACGAGGGATGACATACGTAGACGTCTGTTGTAAAGCGTAAACTTGTTTATACAACAATAACAACATGTACATGAACAGTTAGCGAAGAATGTCAATGTCTTACTCAAAACAATCATAACACAAATGTCCACAACTGAGTGAGTTAACTTACTTGCTGTACATTTTTAAAGTTTGTATTTGCATGTTTTAATTGGCATACATGCTTATACATACTAATCTGATTTTGCATAGGAGCGATCACATTTCTTTAACATATTAAAAGCTTGCGAATTGTTTATTTAACTACTCTTTGAAAATGTTTGCACACACGGTCTTCTTGCTTCTTGTTTTTAGAAAGACATACAGATACATTTTCAGACAGATTCTTTATCTTGTATTAAAGCGCACGTATGTTCCATCAAAGTAAACCAACATAACTAATAAAACAGATCACCATTGCTGATAATATTATTACTTGCATATTTATTTGTAAAATCGCAGCTTTGGTGATTTATGATGAAGACCAAAACTTTAAGTTTTGATCAGTATTATAGATTGTTTGATGGACAAAGTTTGGTACGAAAATAATGTATGTTGTGTATATGGCTAAAACAAGTGTATGTTTACGAGTGAATACATGTTGCTATCATTTGCAATACATAATGTATCAAATAATTTATCAGTACATAATTAAGCGCAATTTCTGCCTTCCGCCATGCATCACCGTGGTTCAGTTCAGCGTGAACACTACTTTTGTCACCGCAATACACCGTGGAACGCAGTGATGACGCCGTGAAAAATCGCAGTGACAGGCTTGATCAAATATGTTGAAAATAACTCAAGCGCGGGCGTTATCGGGCCATGAATATCACGGTGGACCACCGCGATTACGGCGGACCACCGCGGACTCAATATATTTGCGGTGAATTACACAGGGTACAGAATCAACCGGGTTTTCAGGGGTTTACGCACGAGGTGGGTAGCATTTTATTGAAATACATTTGCAAAAAACTATAGTGCATAAAAGACAGTGTTTCTTTTAGTTTTTGCCGATATCTTAAGGCATAAGAATAAATCCTTGCATACGTCTGAGATCGGCGATACATTTTTTACGTTGCGTGAAATATAACCGTGTACAATGAATGCAGTAAATATGGAAGTTTTTAACAAGAACACATGCTTATTAAATAAAGCAATGCTGATGTATTTCAAATTGCTATAAGCAGCAAACAAATCTGTATTGTATGCACTAGTTGAAATTCCTTAGAAAATATGTGTACAAAGTTATTTGAAATAAAGCACCACTTACCGTCGTATAAATCCATTGAAGTTAAAAGGTTAACCCCCAAATTCACGTGGTCCTGCACCCTGTTTCATATTCATGTGAATAAATATAAACTTTTTTCATGTGTATTTAATTCTTTACATTGAACTAATCACTTGTTCCACTCTTTTATTTTATATCCACCCTGTTTACAGCTTCATAAGACATGTCTTACATCGAGCGTGAGTATATATTGCATTTCATGCTTCATGTTTTTGTTTGAATTGATTATGCAGGAAATTTTACTTGTTGTTTTTATGAACAGATTTGTTTGTGTAAGCATTTCAAAAATGCTTGCTCCCTCGTGTACATAGATAGCTTGCAAACAATTTCATTAAACTATGTGACGTGTAATTTGATATGAGACTATTGTAGTGATTTTGCTGTTTCTATTGTGACATGTTTTGCTTAGAATACATGTGTAAATTCGAGACATCGGCAATAAGTATTTAATAAAGTGATATTTTAATATCAAAGTCAGTAGCGAAAAGACCATTTGTCATTATGGTGAGCGACTATTGTATACCTGGGCCTTGTTTATAACAAATTAATTTCGATACTTATGCAAACAACGTTTACAAGGGAATCTTAACATGATGATCACTACTGATTTACGTAAATCGATATTTATCACAATATTGATATGCATTTCATGCAGTAAGGATACAAATCTTCCCTTCGATTGATGGGCATGTTAATCACTGTTTTAAAAATGTACATGTGTAGAGAATATGTGGCTGCACAAGCAATTTTGCCAATTTGGTCAAAAAATTACATTTTGAGATTTCATCATTTTCTGGTAGAGTAGAGTTTGGGGAATCAAAATAAGAAATTGTGTGCAAATCTTCTCAGTATTTTTCATTATACAGCCTTTTTCGTGAACACAGTGTATGAAATTAATAAAGTGCAAAAGTCTAAAATGAGTTTGTTTTTATTGCTCACACACTAATCATTTTAAGCATTATTCAAGTAACAGTATACACAAGTAAAATAGTTTAAACAGGTTTTCATACAAACACATGTTTAAATATAAACACATATTTAAAATGGATTCCATGGTTACCATTACTTGAATGTTGGTATTTTGTCCCCGAATTAATTTTGTTTAAACAAAGACATATTACTTAAAATTTGTTACATCAATCTTATTGAATAATTATAGGAAATATGTACACAATTGTTAATATATGTGAAAATGCATAAAAGTAAACAAATGAACTGAGTTGTTTTTATTATTGACATTTCAAAACTAATTAATGTAAACTGTAAGTACTAAATGTGAAATACTGTTATATGAAACATATATAACAATTATAAGAATTTTTATTGTATCAAAATACACAAATGTTTAGTCCAATTTATTGTTCTATCTCACACCTATAACAATATCCTGAGATGCGCAAGTGGCTTTATAGATAGTATCTATAACTTGTGGTTTATACAGAAGCCTCTGTTTCCTAGCAAGTTCAAATGATCAGAGTATTGTTTAGCTGAATCTTCCTTGTCTCCTTCTGACATTTAGCCACTAGTGTTAAGCTTATCCAGAAACATTTTGACAGACTTAACATAAATCTGCAGCTGGTTTGATTACATTTATGTGGACAAAGTTCTTTTCATCTTGTTTTTGTTCTACATGTTTGAAGTGATACTTGGCGATAGCCTGCTTTTTCTGCACTTTCTTGTTGTCATTATTCTAAAGTTATTTATAATAGAAGTAAATGTTTATTGTCATCATTATGATGACATCTAATCAATAAATACGATATTTTACCTAGAGAAAGAAATAAACATACCGTGCAATCCAACAGGAAGTGTGTGTGTTTGTTGACATGGTCAAACGGTCGGTGAAATACTCGGTAAATTTGTCCTAGGTTACAATTAACTGTAAATTTTGTTGAGTAACGACTGCCAATAATGTTCTCATCGTCCCTTGCGATCTTACATGTCATTTCATGCTAATGTGATAGAGTATTTAAAAAAATAAATGCGAGAAAATATCGCATAAAACAGTACGTCAACTTCTTCCTGATTTTTCTCTGAAATGACGTCAGCGCCAAATGGATCAAAATCGCTTCTGCGGCCACATATGTGTAGTCTCGATAAAAAATGTTGATAAGAAATCTCGGTGAATTTACGAGTCATAATATCACATCGAGCTTTTTTAAGTTGTTTAACTTTTTATTTCAGATACAAGCAAGAATATGTTTTTGGGAAAAGAATGACGTAATATCGACGATGACAAGATTTTCATTATCCATGTCATAACCATTTTTTAAAATACATAATATTACAAATATGAGTTGTTAAAATATGTATGTATTTGCTTTCATTTCCCGTATTAACATACGACTATAATGGTTGTTGACTTTGTTAACAATTGGTGGTTCCGCGTTAATTTAACGAAGTACCGGTAATCTTAATATTGTGATATTGAAAATATTACAATTTATCACATCATTCATTCGATTACGTTTTCTTTGGAGTAGGTGACAAAATGAACTTGTTACTTAATATAAAAGGTATATAGGTATATACACAGTAAATAACCAACATAAAAACTCATATATATATATATATATTCGAATCAATACATTTATCAATAGAAAAAGCAAAACACTAACACAGTCTGATATGGTTTAAACACTATTTATTTAGTTAATTGAAAGTACATATAAGCAATGCTATACAATGCAAACATACATATTATAGTTGAAAAATATGCAGGTAGAAATGCAGTATTGCTTAACATAAAGGCTGTAAAATACAATTGGACAGAATTGAGAAGGAAGCTCGAGGCTTAAACTATGTCTTTTTTCTGTCAGTTAGAAGCGCTGCTGTAATGGTGTAAACAACCAAACATATAACAACTATTTAAAGACATGTCAAAATTACGAACAATATATTACAGTGATAGGTACTTGCATACCGTTTAGAAATGAAAAAAGTAGTATAAGTTATAATACAAAAAGTATAACAGAGTAATGCAGATAGCATAATAGCTAATAAAATGAGAAGAAAAAGGACAGATATGAAAGAGTATAGTTTCAGAATAAGGGAAGTTGCGGTAAAAAAAAGGAAGCAGTTGCGGAAACGGGGCATCGTTAGCAGAATATGGTTTGTTCCTGAGATAGAGTTGGGTTGGAATCTATGACTATCTCAGATGAAAGACTGAACATGTTTGAATATTAATGAGTTTACTTCATATGATCCGTCTTTAACTCCGAAAAGAAATAGTTGCAAAGTTATGGATTGGAAACTGGGCATATTGTTAAAAAGGATAACTCTTTTTTCTGTATAAATAGGGCAATTAAAGAAAAAGTGATAATGTATCTTCAATCGCACCGCATTGACAATATGGACATTTCACAATGTTTTTTTCAAACAAATATTAATTTAAACTGCTACTGTGCATTCGTAAACGCGCATTTAGACCATTAGACGTCCGCTCCCCATCGTAGTAATGCTGGGGAATTATTTTCTTATCTTTACTAAGATTTGCTTTCAAAGCAGAGAGAGAAGGAGCCGTTCTTACCGATTCCGGTTGATTGTTCAATAAGTTTATAGTTGATGGTAGGAAAGAGTTACGAAGAGGATAAGCCGATCTTTCTCCCACGCTAGAGGGGATAAGTGTGCACAAGTAAGGGGGTGATAATGAATTATACATTTTATAGAAGTGGGTTTGATAGCAGTTTCATTATATAGGTTTTGCAAAGATGTCAAACGTGTCCCCCCCGCTGATTATCCTTGCTTCCTCTTGTTGAATCTTCTCAAGTTCAGTTTCGTCTTGTGTATTAATGTTACCCCAGACTATATCAGCGTATTTAAGAATTGGTCTTATAAATGTTGTGTATATCGATAGAAGGGACTTTCTATCAAGCGTAAACTTAAACGTTCGCATTAGATTGAGTCATTGCCATGCTTTCTTCTTGATAGATTCAAAATGGTCATGCCAGGAATATGTACCAGAAAAAGTTAAGCCTAGATGCTTGTGAGACGACACCTCAGAGATTTGGCAGTCGTTGAAAAAAAGAGGGGGATGGATTGGGCGGTTGATTTTTCTAGATATATCTAAGGATTCCGTTTTGGATAAATTGAAGGTAACCAACCAACCAAAGAATGAATTTTTGCAAGATCAGAGTTAAGATGATTAGCCGCATCAACAGGGTTGTCGACGATGATATATAGTGTGGTGTCGTCTGCAAATAGGCGAATCGGACAGTGAATATCTCGTACAATGTCATTTAAATATATAGGAAAGAGGAGGGGCCCTAATATAGACCCTTGAGGGACACCAGCGTTTATAGGTTATGGGTCAGATTGGCAGCCAGCGATTACAACACTCTGGGTCCTCTCATGTAGGTAGTCCTTTAACCAAGATAGAAGATTACCCGAGATACCACTTAGTCGGAGCTTGTGGATAAGTCCTTCATGCCACACTGTCGAAGGCCTTAGAAATGTCGCAAAAAACGGCTCGAACCTCTTTACCTTCGTCAAGAGCTTTACAAAAGGAGTGATAAATAGAGACTAATTGGTTGACAGTGGAATCTTTTGGAAGAAGCCTGATTGAAATGGGGTTATACATTCAATAGCCCTTAAATGGTTAGAATATATTTGTGGAGAATTCTCTTGAGACATTTACTTAAACACTTAAAAGGGAGATCGGTCTATAATGTTCAACATCCTGAGGATCAGACTTTTTGTGGAGTGGACAAACAATTGCTACTTTCCAGCTCCGTGGGACCCTACCGTTACTAATAGAAAAAATAAAAAGATTTTGTAGTGGACCTGCAATCTCAGATGCAATTTGCTTTAAGAATTGACTATTTATTTGGTCTGGGCCTGATGCCTTTCCCGTGTTCATAACTTTTATGGAGTTCAAGACATCTTGACGGGAAATAATAAAATCTTCAAAGACGGGTTAATCTGGCTCTTGGGAGTGTAGATTGTGCATATGCGTAATGGGTGTAGTTTAAGTAGATTGAGATTGGAAGAATGAATTAAGAATATTCACTTTATCAACGGGTGAATCATATATGGTACCATTATGAATTAAGGGAGGCAACTCTTTATGTGTGGTGTTTTTATTTGTGATTTTTTTTTATATTATTTTCCAGAAGTCAACTGATGAGTGTTGATTTTCACGTGTTAGTTTAGCGAGATTTAAAGTGAAATTTTTTCGCTGATCTGATAAGATTATTCACAATATTACGTTGTTGGCTAAAGATGTTTCAGTGTAGGTCTAAATTGGTAGCCTTGGCTATTATGTATGCTCGTTTACGGCGTCGAATTTCCTTGCGAATATTATTATGTAGCCATGGAGGGTCAGCTGTTCTTATTGTAACTATTTTGTGTGGGATAGCAGTTTCGCAGAAACTTATAAGTTGACGTGTGAAATTTGAAGTATATATGTCAATATGATTATCACAGCAACTGTTCCAATCGAAGTTCTGCACAAGTTGTCTTAGATTAGTGTAGTTCCCATCTTTATATTTGTAAATTAGGTCAAGGTCGCTTTGATCAGTGATGTTAGGCTGATTAGAGCTC
The DNA here is from genome assembly GCF_020536995.1 of Dreissena polymorpha. Lineage (NCBI taxonomy): Eukaryota > Metazoa > Mollusca > Bivalvia > Myida > Dreissenidae > Dreissena > Dreissena polymorpha. The sequence continues at coordinate 45,603,019 of NC_068366.1, read as the reverse complement.
CTGTTTAAATTGCTCTTTAAATTATGAAATAGTGACATAAAATAGTTCAGTTTGGTTCTAGACGTTAAGTAATCATGTCTGTAACACATGGGATGAAATTTTTATTTAAAAAAGAAGACATTAATAGTGATATTTAGTAAAAATAAGTGTTCATATGAGTTGAAAAATTGGATTTTATAAGCACATTGAGAAGACCCATATACACAGTGGACAGGGTGGACATTGTGGACTTATAAAATAACTGTACAGATTATAAACACTACCTGTGCAATTGTGTGCCATTATTGAAATACTGATTGGATTAAATATCACAATACTTCAATATGAGTGTTAACGGTAAATCGGACCAAGCTCATCTAAATTTCAAAGGATAAAAACCTCAAACAAAACCAGCCACCAAGAAACAGCGTGCTGATTCAAATAACAGCAGTAATACAAGCATGGAAGAACTGAAAAACATTCATACACAGCTAGAAGCTATGACAAATGGAATAAGTGAATTGAGGGAGGATCTCAAAAGCATGTTAAAAAGGGAAGAACTAGAAGAATTGATAAAGAACACCGTTTCCACAATAATGAAAAAGATTGAAGAATCAATGCTCAACCAGATTGAAAAAGAAGTAAAGAATAGAACAAATACATTTAAAGAACAAATAGCGAGCCTTGAATTCGAAAATGGGCAGCTAAAACAAACGATTATTGAGCTTAATAGCAGTACCACAAAATCCATAACTGAACTGGAAACACAAGTCGGAAAATTGTATGATACAAGTAGAGAAGCACTTAAGCTGGCAAATTACAACGAGCAGTATTCAAGAAAAAACAACGTTAAAATACTGAACATCACAAAATCATCAAATGAAACAGAAACCAGTCTTACGCAAACTGTATCCAACATCTTAAGAACAACAGCAGACGTCGAACTAAAGCCAGAAGATATCATCGCAATACACCGCATTCCTACCAAAAAGGGTGCAATTCGACCCGTCATAGTTAAGCTGCGAAACAACAATGCAAAATCGTCCATAATGAAAAAAAGAACACCTATAAAAACGAAAGGATTCAGGCTAGTAGATGATGTCACGAAGCGCAATCAAGGACTGATCAGTAGGCTGCTTCTTCACCCTGATATAAAGAGCGCATGGTTCTTGAATGGATCGGTTTTCGGGCAAACCACCTCCGATGAACGGATAAAGTTTGACATTTTTGACAATGTAGACAACACAATAAGTGATTTCCGAAACCGCAACAGGAAGCTCAAGACGGGAGGCAGTATGTAGTGTGGTGACAACAAGAGTTACTGTGATACAAACTGTAGAAATTATTTTTGTGCACATCTCAACCGGTATGTTACACACTATTCAATTTATACTATATAATCTCCGTTAAAGTATTATTCGGTATGTTACACACTAATCAATTTGTACTATGCAATCTCCTTTTAAGTATTAATCATTGAGTTGTTTTCAACCTAAAAACGAATTGGTTGCCGTTTGAAATATATAAATAATATGGGATTAAACTGTACACAAATTTGTAAAAGCGTATAATATCACATATGTCTGTCAACTTATTTGCTGCATGCTTCTACTGATTTATTAATCATTATGTAGACAATATTTAATTATATCATATGACATAAAGATCAATGTAGCTACTCCATATTATACTGATTTGATATTATCTCAACTCTTATATTCCGTTTAATATCTGTTAACTTTTTAATGCATAATATGTTTAAGCTCTGAAATGAATTTTTAAATGTACCAAATAAAAAGACCTTATCTAACACAATCTTAAAAAACAAACCAATTGTTTGAATATTTTTCTATACTTATATTTCACACAAATTCATTTCTTAGATATACAAACATGTCTTTTTTCATGGATCAGTAAGTGTTATTAAATGTACCTTTAATTCATAGACCAGTGATCTTTATCTAAAGGTCACTCTTTATAAAAACACACATGTTTTTCTAAAGCTTCTCATGGTCTCCGTGAATAACTGTACTCTGCAGTTTAACAGAGAGTGGACATGCCATACTTGAGTCATTTTTTCAGCATACACCGATGACAGATAATTAATTGATCAGTACTTTATTGCATTGTTAAATTCAGACTGGCATTTTTGATTGTCATGAAATGTGTGCTAGGTATAATATGTATCTTTCATTCAGTATCATAAATTACATGCTCAACTCTTGCATATAGACTATTTTTTACGAGCTAAAATTAAGTGTATCCTCTATTCCTATAACTTCGTGCAGCCCTATAAGATCGTGTACTCTTTTATGACGTAAACTTCTAAGCAACATTCGAACGCACGTGCCCGTAAACTTTTCAGTTTTTAACGCGAGAATTTCCACAGCCGATAAGAAAACAATCATGAGGAAAAAACAATAAATATGATATAATGTTAGTTTTTCTGACCTCGTTCCAAGGAAATAGCCTTATAAGATGTTTTAAATCTGCACATTTCACCAGACGGCTATGTTTGTCAATGTTTTGATCGTAAAATGTTGTAAGAGTAGTTTCCCTTGGAGGCTAGTCTCAAATTTGTGTTGTGCACTCTGAACTTTGCATAACAAAACGGTTAAAGTATGCTGTGTATGCGGAAAATTTTACCCCAAAATGATGACACGAGACCATACGTTAAGATCGTGACCGGCCCATTGCGATAAAGATTCTCGCTGCGTCAGTTTGAGATTTTGTCATAAAACAACTGCCATTAGAAGGAGTGACAGCCTTTTATGCCCCCATTGTGAATAGAATTTCATTAAGCTATTTTCCGTTAGTAAATACACTTTATCTAGACCTCTGAATACAGTTATCACAGTTCATATTTCGTTTTTATGAAGACCAGTATTGTTTCAACCATTATTTTCAATACAGTTTATTCACGAAATTCATCTAAAACAACACATATTTAATACAAATAAACACATATTCACAAAAACATATATCGGTTATTATAAACACATCCCAGAGCCTCGCTGTGACGTCATCAAAATCGGTGCACGATCTTATAGGGTAATTCTGTGTGACGCAGACTACGATATACATGAATGTTTAAAGGTACGTAACTCCATTATTATTGTCTGTCAACCAACATATTTCACTCGTTATTTGTTAAACAAAAGATAAATCATAAAGTATATATCAAGTTTAGTTATTGTCTAATGATTTTTCATGAAATATATGACTTTGAAGTTTAAGGTGCACGAACTTATAGGTTTAGAGGCTACATATATATCTGTATCACTTCGGATGATAAAACACAATCAACTCGTTGTTTTTTGTTTGTTTCTGCAAGTCAAAATCAATGGTACATATTTTTCTGTCTCAAAACATTGCTGCTCTTGTTTTACACGGCTCATTTGTACTTATTGTTAGTTTTTAAATTGATTAAAGGAGTGCTCGTTTATAGTCACAGCTATTAAAGCAATGGTAAAAAGTTGTTTTTTTGTGTTTGTTAATTTTTATACCAATATTTGCATTCTGTTGTTATTCAATAGCCTCTGAAAGTATAATTGTTTTAAAAGCCCTATGAATAAAACTTTCAATAGACAGACAAATGAAAATGATTACTACTACACTTGCTTATTTTTATAATTATATATTTCTTTTTTACATATTGAATTGCTTAGCAACCACACCGTATTGTCTAATATGAAGGGCAATTTATCGTACTATTTGACCTGCTGTTATGTTTTTGTTAAAATGTATGTTTAAATGTACTTGTTTACATTGTATGTTTGTGTTAAATTTTCAATGCCTGTTTGTTTGCAAGAATATCAAATGAATTGTGTATTGACTGCAGTAAATGAGAATACTATTAGATAGATATATATGGTGTTTAAATGTTCTTGTTTACATTGTATGTTTGTGAAAAATGTTCAATGCCTGTTTGTTTGGATGAATATCAAATGAATTGTGCATTGACTGCAGTCAATGAGAATACTATTATATATATATATATGGTGTTGCAACGAAAATGTAATCGTTTGTAATACGAATGGATAATGTTAAGATTGTATCATGTAAATTATGTAAAATAACGCTCGTAAAATAGAGATCTCGATCAGCATTTTCATCAGTTACCCGGTATCTTTATCTTACTCTTTTCCAACAATTTTGTTTTGTGCAATATAAAACATGACAAATGACGAAACCATGTTTCATTCACGGCAAGCAGTAGTTCTTACACGAGCATCCCGTTTTTGTGTAATGTATGATTTTAAGGTATTAATCTCAAATGTTATTAAGGAAGGAAATTGTGGTTTTATGGACAGATATACTGTTAACCTTCGAAACTTTTCTGTGGTCCCCGAGAATAAATGTACACGGGTAGTAACATCAAAGTAATGTTATTTTAAAAGGCGGTTTACTGAACCAACTCTTATAGTTAAAGCATTATTATGTTTAAATAAATATATTTTTTTAATAATTGCACATATAAGTATATATATGTGTGTATAGAAATGTATATACGTATTTATAATAAATATAACTAATACAATAAAACAACATAAATAAATAATGAATTGCTAAAATTTATCCTGCAAATTAGTTATGCGTCTGATAAATCATCGTATATAATTGAACATTAGATACATATAATTTATGTCTTATACTTAGGGCAATTTATCTTGCATTAGCACATTGGCTTGTTTTTGTATATTCACATGTTGTATTTTACTCTCCTTTTTTTATGTCTCTACTGGGGACATGTTTTTTATTGTGTTTTCTTCTCACTTCTGTGATTATTTCTTTTCACTTCTTCATGTCTACAGAATATTCATATTTTTGTATCTCTAATTTTTGTTTTCTATTTTTGTATGTATGTATTGACATCATTAAAATAGAAAATTACTTGACAACCCCACATAATAATATTTACACACCCTCCCTCTCTTTAAATGATTAAATTATGCACTCTGAACGTAAAAGGGCTAAACAATAAAGACAAACGCATTAAAATCTTCAAATGGTTAGACGAAAAAAATTATAGTATATGCCTACTACAAGAAAGTCACTTGACACATACTTTAGCACAAACCTTAAAAGATGAATGGGACGGAGACATCTATCTTAGTGGACAACATACTAATAAACAAGGCGTTGCCTTTCTGATAAAAAATAATATAGGGATCACAGTCAATAACTTTAACGAAATAATAATTGGCAGACAAGCAAGTATAGATATCAAACTACACGAAACAGAATTATCATTAATCAATGTTAACGGCCCTAACACAGATGACTCCACATTCTACGAAACATTACAATCCTTTATAATTAATAACCAAGATAAAAACATTATAATCGGTGGTGATTTTAATACTGTTCTTAACCCATTATTAGACAAAAAGAATGGAAACCTTTATACTCATCCTAAAACAAGAAACATTTTAAATAACATAATTGAAAATCTACAATATGATAGACATCTGGCGTACAATATATCCAAACGAAAGCAAATTCACCTGGCACTCAAACACAAAACCAACAATATTTTGTAGATAAGACTATTATTTAATATCTGAATCTCTTTGCAACATTATTGACACATGTAACATAAAATCAGGATTTATGACTGACCACTCTCTAGTTGAACTTAAACTGCACAATATACAACCTGAAAAAGGCCCAGGATACTTTAAAATTAACAACAGCATCTTATTAGATACACAATATAAAACACAAATAAAACAGGAACATTAAATACAGTTCAAAATAATAAAGATGCAAACCCAAACACCTTATGGGAAGTAATTAAAGGAAATATACGTAACACACCAATTAGATACACATCATTTAAACAAAAAGAAACATACAAACTTGAAACTGAAACCATCAAAACCATTGAAACACTTGAAAAACAATTGCATCAAACAAAAACAAATAATACCACCGACATTGAACATAAAATAACATTAAAAACAAATATTAGATGGAATCTATCATACACATCACAATGGAATAATACTCAGAGCGCGTGCACAGCATGTTGAACACAATGAACAAAATACAAAATATTTCGCAAACATTGAAACACGTAGAAGTGAACAAAACACTGTACACAAATTAGTAGTCAATGGCAAAGATATTACAAACAGAACTCAAATACTAGAAGAACAACGTTTATTTTTCGAAATCCTCTATAAACGAAAAAATGTTGAAAATAACACCCTTTTTAAAAATACACATCACGCTTTAAACCAGGAGGAAAACCAACTGTGCGACGGATGGCTTAATGAATATGAATGTGGATTAGCCCTAAAAGAAATGCAAAATAACAAAAGCCCAGGATCTGATGGCATCACAATCGAATTTTATAAAATATTATGGAATGATATAAAAACACATCTAATTAATTCACTTAACTAGTCATTTAACAACGAAAACTTAACTACGCTACAAAAATAAGGTATTATATCACTTGTACCAAAACCTGGAAAAAACTTAGAATCCTTATCAAACTGGCGCCCGATTAACTTACTAAACAATGATTATAAAATTGCAACAAAAAGTAAAGCAAACAGAATAAAAAAAATATTACCATCAATCATTTCAAAATCTCAATCTGGTTTCATAAAAGGACGTTACATTGGTGAAAACGTTCGTCTTATCCAAGAATGCATAAACTTTTTCAACAATTCAAATAGTCCTGGTCTAATATTCTTTGAAGACTTTGAAAAGGCATTCGATTCGCTTGATCATTCATTTATGTTCTCTTGCTTAGAAAATATGAACTTTGGTGAAAGTCTCATTCAATTGGTCAAACTATTCTATACCGATATTAACAGTATAATCATTAACAATGGCTTCTTTTCAAACAGTTTTAACATGGAACGAGGGGTTCGACAAGGATGTCCACTCTCATCATCGCTATTTATTATTTGCGTCGAGTATCTATCACATCACATGCAATCAAATAAACACATAAAAGGAATATCACTAGAACCTGACGAAGAAATCAAACAATCCCTATTTGCTGACGATGCAACTTATTTTTTAAACGACAATTACGATTCTTTCCATAACCTAATAGAGTCGCTAACCCTTTACGGAATGACTTCGGGTCTAAAACTAAACAAAAGTAAATGTACTGTGCTACGAGTAGGTAAATTAAAACAAAGTAATGTTCAATATAAAAAAGAAATGAAATTTAATTGGACATCCGATGAAGACACAACGTTAGGAATTACTATCACAAATAATGAAAAGGATTCAGTTCTTAAAAACATACTACCTAAATTACAGAATTTTAAAAACTGCTTAAAATCATGGCATCATCGTTAACTTACACTAATCGGAAAAAACACAGTATTGAAAACGTTTGCACTTCCTAAATTAATATATGTATTAACAGTTCTCCCAAATCCACCAAATGATGTTATTAACGATATAAAATCAGCAATATTTAATTTCATATGGGACGGTTAGCCTGATAAAATAAAAAGAACTCAGTTAATTCAATCTGTAGAAAATGGAGGTATCCAATTAACGAACATTGACTCATTCTTGAATGCAACCAAATGCAGCTGGGTTAAAAGATACCTAGATAATACCAATACGAGTAAATGGAAATTATTCTACCAGAAAATCCTAAAAAAATATGGTGACTCCTTACTCTTTGAATGTAACATCAGCAATACTATCTTACATGAAATTGCAAACGAAAACATTTTTTCTGTCTGATGTTCTATCAGCGTGGAGTGATGTCACTCATAACTTATAAACCCAAACCAGCAGTAAAACAATTTTATGGAACAGTAAAGACATAACTTCAAACAATAAGACGTTTTTCTATAAAGATTGGTTTGAACGAAGCATTAAATATGTCGACCAATTATATGACTACAGAATTAAGGATTTCTACTCTTTTGATAATATATGCTACATATACGGAATACCTCCTAATAATTTTTTGAAGTACTACACACTAATCAAAAGCATACCCATACATATTAAATCTGAAATCAATACAAATAATACACCATGTACTCAAACAACATTTGTAGAAAACATACTTGGAAGAAAAAACAAAACAAATAAAATATTGTACACACTACAAATACAAAACCATACAGAAAACTCCAAAATCCAAACTAAGTGGCAAGTCCTTGTTGGAGAAAATGAACGTAATTGGAAACACATATTTACCATGCCATATAAAGCAACTATTGAAAGCACACTAAGAAATTTTCAATATAAATACATCCATAGAATTATAGCAACAAATAAATATCTCTTTAAATGCAAATGATCTAACTCAAATCTGTGTGACTTTTGCAGTGAAAACATTGAAACTATAGAACACCTTTTTTGGGAGTGCAAACACATCCAGCCTATTTGGAATCAATTAATATCTTTTCTTGAACAACAGCAACTAAACGTTAAACTATCTTTCTTAAATGTAAGTTTCGGAATTAACTCATTGAAATCAATAGACGGTAATAATATTGTGAATTTTATGGTTATATTGATGAAATATTTTATTTTAAACATGAAGTACAAAAAATAAGTACCAAATTTTAATTGTTTTGTCCATAGTCTTAAACTAAAAATCCAGATTGAGAAAGAAATAGCCCTCAGTAATGACACATTACAAATCTTTGAACAAAAATGGAATCGGATTAAATTCTCATAATGTTTTGTCCACTTATATACATTTCACTCTAATGTTAGTTTACCTTTCTAAAATAGTTTTGTTTATTTTTTTTTCAATCTGACAAGATCATTCAGAATATACAACAAAACACACAAATCCAGTATGCTTTCTTCCGACATGTTGTATGATCATATACATGTTTAGATTGTATGTATGATATTGAATAAAAAAAGATTCTTTATATCGCCATAATTTACGTTTAAAATTAGATCCAGCGGTTCTATTGAAGTTTATGACGCAGTAGACTGGACAATGAAATCGAATTTGCTGGTTACAAAAAGGTTCTCCAACGCCACTTTTCAACACGTTCAATGAAGATGATATTATAAAAAGGTCAAGAATGGAATTCGAGGTTTCAGTAAAATGAGTAGGCTCTTTAATAATCTGTTGAGATTATATTGTAAAAGAAGGGAGTCTATTTTGATACTGCACTGTGGTTTATTCATGTCGAGATTAAAATCACCCGTGATAACAATGTTCTCCATACCGGTGTCAACGGTTAGTGAGATCGAATCGTGTATGCATTCTAGAAGATAAGGGCATGAGTTTGGTGGTCTGTAGAGAGATCCAGTTAAAAGACGCATTCCCTTGATACGTAGTTCGACCCATAGACATTCTAGATCGTCAATTTATAGGTCAGGTCGCTCAAAGGCAAAGAGATCAGATTTTATGTACACTAGAATACCTCCATGGGGATCGTTTCTTCTATCCCGTCTGAACGGCTTATGATAAGAAGGGAAAAGTAAGTCGGCAGTGTCAACTGTTGAGCTGAGCCAAGTTTCAGTAAAGACTATAATATCAAAATTGTTAAGATCAGCATACAGAATATCTTTCTTGGCGAGGAAGCTCATGAACGTTGTAATGAACAATTTTTAGATTATTTGCCAATGCATCATCTATTGATGATTCAAATATCATGTACCTTAAACATATGAAATAATGGGCAAGCGTAAATCTACACAAACCAGAACGCATAACGTATTGTTAACACAAACAATTCGTTAAATAAACATTAAGTAAAACTTCATGCAGAAACTATATATTTGCCTGTAATAACCACGATCTAGCGTGGCCGCGATCGCGGTGGTCAACCGAGAGATCGATTTCCCGACAACGTCTACGATGCTCACCCACTGTTGCGCGATCTATCACGATGTGACCTTATTCAGACTGCGATGATTGTCAACACTGACAAAAAATAATTTACGGTGGGACTGTGTTTTAGGCAAAAAACGCACTTTACGTAGTTTAAAATAAATCTGGTTATTATAAAGGTCATAGGATTCAAAAATTGCCATAACATATATTTTAAAGGGCAAAAACAAATAATATGCGTAATTATTTGAGTACAATTTGTCAGAAAACAATGACGTCCTTTGTGGATTTTTCTTGATGTAATTATATATATATATTTGTTACGTCATTTGTCGAAGTGTTCATGTTTCTTCAAATTAAAATAAATATCATCTGCAAAATAGATGACGCGTGGCGCAAAAAAATCAAGCTGCAAAAGTACATATATAAATGTATTAAAAAGCTCAAAAGAGTTATCCCGAATTAAGCTTAAAGTGTATAATTTAATCTAAAACAATGTTTTGATTCATTTGTTTAATTCTTGTGTATCAGCCATCATCAGTGTGTTTTACGAGATATGTACGATCACGAAAACATAACACAACGAAAGAAAAATAATTGAAAGCACATAAATACTTACATTTATTTGAAAAAGATACACACGCATGCACAGAATGCTTCAGTATTTATATGTGCGCACGTATGGTATGCGTATAATGTATAAAGTCTGCATACTTAAGTGTCTTAAGATGCAATACACAGATTTATAAAATTATGCTTCTGTTAGTGTATCAGCGTGTAACAATTGAAGTTGATTGTGTTTGTGAACTCAGATTGATTTCCGTAATAGTCTTGACATGATTTCGAAACGAACAAAACATGTGGCGGAGTGCAGAACGAAACTTTTCACAGACCAAAATGTAAACGAAAAAATTTATCCAGTTCTGAATATCTGCTATTGCGAATGCCAGAGTGGTGTAGATGAAAAAGTTTAAGTAGTCACGAAGACTGTGAGCTTGTATAATTTCTGGGTTAGGGTAAAGCGAATACCATATCAGAGTTAAAAAATATGGGATGTGAAGTACGACAAATGTTATAGAAGTCGCAATTAATGTGAGTGTTAAGTTTTTCTGCTCTTTCCTTTTCTTGTCAATTATATTCTGGTTCGATGTCATGCTGACTCTTTCTTTTGTCAGCTTTGCAACTTTGAATATAATAATGATGTTGCACGTGGTAATAACGACCAGAGGAAGTAATACATAGTAAATGTTTTCAATGCGGTTCCATATTACAGCCAGGAACAATGAATACTTGCAATGTTTCTTGGCCGTTTTTACATCGACTATTATACTTGACACTTCCGTTAAGTATGGTACTGTCCATAGCGCGCTCCAACATATCAGAATACCAAGAAAGCTTTTAACTCGTTTCAATGTAAACAACACACTAAACTTAAGTGGGAACAGTACAGCACACATTCTTTCAACAGTCCAACACGTGAGGATATAATTTGATAACACCAATGATGCACTTACAACAAAGTGAAACATTCGACACAAATAATCATCCCAATCAAATTTCAATTTGTAAAGATACTCGTTCGTGAATCTTAAAAGACAAACTAACAAATCATTTATGCTTAACCAAACTATATATAGTTCTGTAGTTTGAAAAAATTTCATTTTATACACTAGTACAAGTGTTATCGGGTTTGTTATAAATCCAGGTATATTAGTAAAATAAAAGTAATAGTCACTAATAAACCTAAACACTTTCATCTCATACAAATTATCGAATGACACTTCTTGCTTCGAGTTATTTGTACAAATCGCATCATCCGAGCAGTTTGTTAAACTCGGTTTACATGGGACATTCGTGAAATGTATCGTTGCTATTTCCTGAACTGTTTTTTTGTATTTTTATATATGGCATTGTGGTCTGCACAGTGTTCTGACTTGGCGATGATTGCTCACTATTATACACACCTTCCCCGGATATTTGTGTACAAATTAGTAAAACCACTATAATACACTTTGAATACGACTCGTGGCCCATTTCTGAAACGATAAAAATAAACTGTAGAAAACATCATCATATCCAAGTGAACGGTTATCGAGTCAAATATTGTCGCTCATATACTAGAGACGATGCAGAATAAAAAAAAATACAAACGTTATACAATTTTCACAGTTCTTAGACGTCACCACATATTATACAAATGACCTGCGATAAACCACAACGTTATCATGGTGTTCAATGTCAAGTCTAATCCGTTTGAAAACAAGTGCACACATTTAAACCAATTTAAATCGATTTATTGATACAATGTAACTACCTGTTGTCGTCGAAAATATTTTTTTCAATAACAAGACCTGTTCTAACTGCACAATTGATCGACAAGAAATATAATTTTATCTCCGCTGACTTTACTATGTATTTTTCTCGTTGAACAAATAAACAATACAAACTGCCGATTCTTAACGTGTTTTGTAATTTAGTTTGCACTTCAACTTAAACAAAACTATCAGAGTATGTTGGAATTGGAATGGTGTCCATAGCATGGCTAATAATTTGCAAATACATGGCGTGACCACCTGGGTAATTCCAAATAAGTTGTGATTGGTCTTAAAACATCGGTTTGTCGAACATTATCTCTTATGGCTTACTATAGATATATTAATTGCATTAGACATTATTAAGATCAAATGAGCCAAATTGTGCAAATAAACAGAAAAGAAATACACTTTCCGTGAAAAACGATGTGCATATATTTGCGTTATATTCATTTGCATACATTCTTGGAAGCGAGGAGCATAATTTAAATAACTTTATAAGAAGAACATGTGTTAAGTGTTTGCGTCCTTGTGTAAGAAAAATAAATGAAAGTTAATTACGGCAATATAAGTTTATACAATGTTTACCAAATAGTACTACGCGCCCTACCGAAACAAATCATAATGCTGTGCGTTTTTGTTTGTTTTATTGTTCTTTATCTTTTCATAGTGCGGTAATAAGTCATAACCTACCGAACAAAACACCCTTACGGAACGAAGTACATGTAAACGGTTATTATTGCATCGAATTACATGTTCCTATAAGTCTATAAAGTACTCGAAAAATATTGTAAAATTAGTCAACAAAAATAGCTTAGGAATACAATATTACATTTACACGTGTATGAACAACATACCATTCCAGCACGTTTAAATAAGTTAATATAAATGAATAATATGCTTGAAGTATAAATGTAATAATATATTACAAAGTAAAGCCTATAAAAATATAAAGTTGCCGTACGAAATAATTTATTTACACAGTTCCAAATTATTTATAAAAAACACAAAATAATGGGTATAACTATAGAATTAAAAATACTGTTATTATACCGTTATAGTATTATTATTAATCATTAAGACAAACCAAACCAATACCTGCCGGGCTTACAACGATCAGGGTGACGACTTAAGTGAAAAATCGTCTGATGATTACTTTATACACTGCCATGTTTGTTAATTAAGGTACTTATATTTGATCACACATTCAGTATCCTTTCTCCCGTGAAATGATCCATATTAAAAAAGACTTCCTGTAAACGTCTTATACTATCGCCAAAAGCCGATAAACACGTTAGGTGTGTTTACAAGAACTTCGACACATATACAGGGATAATGAAGGGATATACATATTTGTGAAGGGTAAGTCATAAAAATTGAAGGTTAAAACATGTTTTAATAAACTTTGCGGACATAAAAATAGAATGTGTTCACCGCACAAAGCACTCCCCTTTCGCTTTTAAATTGACTAAATCACTTTATCATTACTATGGGTATCAATATTATATGACTAAGTTCAACTGATTATTATGGTGTAAAACAAGTTAAGTGTGTTGTTATCAGAAAGAAATTACTCGGTAATATCTTTCCGTTGTTGAATTTCAATAAAGCAATACATTTTTAACACAAGGTTGATAGAATAACAATTATGTCATGCATTATCTTTCAATCTAGTAAATGTATTTAAATATTTTATTTAAATATATTTTTTTCGGTAAATGAGAAAAGGTAATATGTCAAAAAGAGCGTCGGATGATTATTCTTTTTTTTAGGACTTAGTTGAAGAAAGAATGTTCTTTAAATTTGTTACACAGAATGCATTTTATATTTATGTCGAATTAATACATTCAAAATCATAATTTAAATACATCTAAGATTAAGACGATGTTAAGATACGCATATGTTCAATTTATTTTGTATAATGTATGCTCAAATACGTGTAGCAATGAGTTCGCATAAAGCAAATGATTACTGTCGCTTTATATTGTCGTGAACTGTTCATGTGTACGTATTCCATTGTTAAATACAAGACTAACGACTTACCGGATAACTTATCCTTCGGCGTGTCCGCAAATCATGGCTAAAACTTCGGCTTGCACGCTTATTTATATCGTAATGAGAAAAATCGATTGATGTACAGTGACATAGCTAGAGATGACGTGTTTATATTCTTATTGTAAAATTATAATTACTTCCCATATGATAACTTCAACTATCTCGGTACAATTTTTAATTGCACTGGCAAGTTCGCATTGAATCAAGAGCATTTAATTGGTAAATCATTAAAATCATTAAAACTACTTATGAATAATTGTAGAAAATATGATATTAAACCCAAATTACAATGCCAGCTCTTTGATTCCTTGATAGGTTCAATATTGAATTATTCTGCCGAGGTATGGGGCGCAACTTAATCTTAAGAAATAGAGCTTATACACCTCAAGTTTTGTAAAAGTGTTTTAAAGGTCAGAATGAGTACTTGTAACGCTGTTGTATATTGTGATTTAGGAAGGTACCCGTTATATATTACTCGATACATTAGGATAATTAAGTATTGGTGTAAATTGTTAAATACTGGTAATATTATTATGAAAACGATTTATCGACAAAGTATATCTGATTGTTCAAAAGGTTATAATAATTGGGTATGAAATGTTAATTTTTTTTAGAAAAATACGGCTTTGCTGATTGCTTTAGAAATAGTGATACTCTTGATTGTAAAGCATTTCCAAATATATTTAAACAAAGATTGATTGATACTTATTAACAATACTGGCAGGCACAGCTCTCTTGAAAATAGTAGTCTATTAGATTTGCTAAAAAATGTAAACATTCCCTGTCATATGAACTATATCTAGACGTATTGCCAAGTAGTTTAATGTTCTTTTTGTCACTAAAATAAGATTATCTGCACATTCTTTAAGAGTTCAAACGGTTAGATTCGGTAGAAATAGAATATCAAGAACTGAGCATAATTCCCTTGATATTGAAGACGAGTACCATTTCACTTTTATTTGTCCTTGTTTTAGCGATAAACGTAAGAAATATATTATGAAACATTATTATTTACGACCATCAATGTTCAAATTTATTGAGCTATTGAATACTGAAAACAAATTTGTATTGATTAAATTTGCAAAATATATATTAAACAAAGCTTGGAAATTACAAATAATTACAGTTACTGGTCCTACCTAGGAAACAGGTTGTTTATTTTTAGCAATTCATATATCACAGTCTCAACTGCATAAACTAAGTTTGTAGCCGTCTATTTAAGATTTGAATGCAAACCAAATGACATATCATCCGTATTGGGGTTTTATACATTCTTATAACACAAGGAACAAACACGGATATATCAGTAATTATATGAGCTTATTTATATGTCAGTTATTGTCTTTCTAGACTTGGCCGCTAGAAGAAGTATGTAAATGAAGTGAGTATATTCAGTAGATATATACAAACGTATATGGTAATGTATAGCGAAACAAAACACTATACAGCATTTCTTTGCACGTACAAAAATAGTAACACAATACGTAATCCTATATAACTGTCACCAACTTAATATAAAATTTACGAACATGTGCTTAAACAGTGATAATATGTTTTGAAAAACTGTGTAATCAATGAAGTTTGCAGTAAAAACCATTCACAGGCATGTGTGAAAAACAAGTATAATACAGGATACTGTGCAATTATCTTACAAGTAAAATTATATTACATTTAAAATAACAAGCAATTTTTTTGTTAGATTTGAGGACAATAAACATGTTATACACAAACGATTGTTCCCATGCACATTTAGTCTGTATGTCGACAAGTGTCTGCAAATAAATACTATACTAGTGTAGTAATAAAAACCGTGCCCCAAGTATGTAAACGAACTTAGTACCTATACAAATGTTCTGTTATCATGTTTCGTATGGAAGTGTACAGTAGTAATTAATTTAGTCATTTATATGATTCCTTTTTATTGTGTAATTAATATTTTGGCTGGTACTTGTTGTTCCACGTTACATGTATAATACGCTGGTACAAAAGCAGAACCCATTGACAATTTTTGCGCATCAGATCTTCATTATTTCATAAATAATATTTTTGACCGACAGTCAAATATAAGCATTTTTAAGGTCTATGAAAGTTAACATATCTTTCATCGAATTAAATCAACAGAACCAATTTATGATCATGGTGATCATGGCTAACAATTTTATTCCTTGGGAACTTTGATAGTTAGAAAATCTCTCCTTTGCTGATTTATGGAAACCAACTATGTCAATTTTGCACAGCAGAATGGCTTGTGTGACGCCCAGCGCTAGGCGTAACAGCTTCTAAAATGGGAAACAAACACAAATCTAAAAATTTAATAAATGTTTTAGAAGTTTGTTAAATGTCCTGATTTTGTTGGTTTTCAACAATTTGGAAGATTTTGGTACGAAAATCCAACGGAATTTAACTTAGCGGTGTTGACCTAATCTTAATCATGAACGTTTCAAAACGAAACTTATTATTTAAACGCACTAGCAAAACGACTTGAGCTTTTCAGCATTTATTGTTATTATATATATACCGAATTAAACACATGTGAAACCATAACACATGCGCTGTATTAAAAATACAGTATGTATGCACTTATTTGAGTAATGAATGCCAAAAACGGGTTAATTGTATGTCACTATAATGACATCACATGTAATTCGACCTGCCGATATAAAGATTATATTTTAAGGAAAATAGTCAATGTTAAGGACTGAAAATTCATGGTAATGTGTCACGCATAAAATATTTGTTGAAAACAATTTCGCAATTATAATTAATGTTGTGATAAACATATAATCATCGCCAACTTTTGACAGCATTAGCACTTTACAATAACAATAATAACAAATTATGAGCCAACGCAAACGCTTATCACACACGTTTTTTATTATTATTTAAAATCAATAACATATATTTTATATTCTAACTTGGGAATGCACATGCGAAAAAATTGTTAGACCCTTGTTGGTATCAATTTTGTAATGAAATGTTCCAACAGGGAAATTATACCAGTGTGCATCAATTGTTATCAAATCGCACCAAATCGAACTTGGTTAATTTTGTATACATGTTAAAACACTTAATGGCCGAAAAAATGGTTCACATACTGATCATTCCCTTAAAATTTAAGAATAATATCGCAAAGTGTATAAACACGATTTATTATACGCTTGTGTATGCATTCGAATCTCACATATAATTACATGTTTTAAAATAATTTTGTTCTACGTAATCCACAGTTAGTTCAAATTTGTGTGTACGCAGATTTAAAAAAAAACACAAAACGTAAATAGCATATGTTAAAATGGATAAAAGAGGTCAGTCGCAAACGCGACACATTTTTTAACAATATATTAGTCTGGGAAATGTATATATACATTAATATGTAACCATAAAGCCGACACGAACATAACTAATTCTGGCATCTTAGTAATTTTCGTGGTTGAATTATGAACTTCAATTAAAAATATAGGAAAACAATTCATCACTCCAATCGGGTTTTTGTAGATCAAGCACATTTGTTTAAAAAAACGTATATAAAAACCAGTATATACACAAAGCATATATGTGAATTGATAGTTAATGTGAATTGTTACACGCACAAAAATACACAACAATTCTGTGTCGGAAATTAGTTTCCTATTTTAAAACTATTTAAACAATACTAGTGTGGTATTAACACAATGCTTTACATATTGTTTGCTACTTTAAAAATAGCCATTAAGTACTCAATTGCATGTCAGACACCCATTAACAATTATTTTTCGTAAATTTAATTCTCTTTAAAACGTTAGCAATTGTTTATTATGTTTTATATATTTATCTGATTGCATCTGAAAGGGTTTATTTGCAATGCATCAACAAAATGTTTGTTTTTTATTTAACCTCCCGACTTTTGTGTGTCTGACCCAAAACGTTTAGTATTCTAGATTGAGTTTGCGATCAGATTTGCTCATATTCATTCATATTCACAAACTAAAGTTAAAATATTAATTTAACAAAATGAGTCTGGCAAGCCGAGTTCATGTGAAACTTGTGTGAGTAACTTGTAGAAACTCGTAATAAACAAAAAAACAACGCTTTGCTCGAACTACCAACTATACCTTGTTTTGCGTTGTTATTATGAACAAATTACGTTTTTGGCTTAACCGTATTAATACAAAAGGGCTAGGTTCACGAAGGGTTGAAATATGCCCTGTAATATAATTAAATGAATTTACTTTTATCTTATAGGGCAAACTATTGAATATAGAAAAACAACAGTTTTATAATTAATATCCCTTTATTATGGTTGCTATGGCAACATGATAAATACGTCAGAATATTTGTTATGGTATATACAAATCAATTGCAAACGTGTATATATATACGTATATATAATATATATATATATATATATATATATATATATATATATATATATATATATATATATATATATATATATATATATATATATATATATATATGTAGAATACACGTTCTGCGCATACATATCAGGGTCGATTAGCTTAAAGGAGCCTTTTCACAGATTTTTGGCATTTTTTAACTTATTCATTAAATGCTTTATATTGATAAATGTAAACATTGGATCGTAAAAGCTTCAGTAAAAAATCAAGAATAAAATTTAAAATAGGAAAAGAACATTGCCCGGAGCAGGTTTCGAACCAGTGACCCCTGGAGTCCTGCCAGAGTCCTGAAGTAAAAACGCTTTAGCCTACTGAGCTATTCCGCCGAGTACACATACTTGACGTATTTTATACCTTATATAAGCAATCTTCGTAGTTTCACAAAATTTAACGACAAAAACAGAACTCTCCAAATTATTCAATCGTTTCGCGTTGCAACGCTTTATAATTTTTAGGTTTTCAAATCGTCAAAAGATGCATATAATGGCTATATTAGACCACGGTAAATGTTCAGTATTACTGTTTCCTCACAAAAATCATAACTAAAACGAAAATTTGCGAATCTGAAACAACTTTTTTCAATTTTGTCAATTTACCAAAGCGTGAAAAGATCCCTTTAAGTTGCAACACACAATTTATATGCATTTCCTATGTTTCTGCATGTCTGTTTTGTTCATATATGTATATACGGCTTTTAGGTATTTTACTTATAGGCTGAAGTAAGGTATCTTTGCCAAATAACATTATGTGTGTCGATATTTGTTTTAACAAGTGAAACATACACTATGCAATGAAGATGGTGAACAATTAAACAACTTTATTTGTTTGTAATGCAAGTTAAATTGTATTTGCTGACTTGAATAAGGAAATATAAAACCGTGATCGTTTTCCTTTCTTCAATCAATGAAAGACGGTATTCACATGCCGTTTTTAATTGGCAAATTCACACAAACAATAAAAAGCATGATTCCTGGTTATGGTAAGTAGAGTAAAACTATCATAAACATGTGGCCGTTGTTTTTATTTCAAGCATTTGCATAAAAGGGATACATATTTTAAGGTCGAAAATCGATGTACGATGAGGTTAACATCGTTAACTCAAAAGAACTGTATGACGATAACGTGACAGTACAAAATTATATCGCATCCACATTATCCTACTGTCGCGTTATCGTCATCGTTCTGATGTGTTTTGTGCCGTTGTGTCATCGTAATGGTTATATTCAAAAGCTACGCACTGACAAAAATGCGACCAGGCGTTGAGATCAATCGTGGTATTTAAATACATTGCAGCTATAGGTAACATGAAGAAAAGAACATTAGAGTAAAATACTGTACCCATATGCGAGCAGGCACGAATATCAAATGGTGATATTTAAGAGCAAGGGCTACATTTTGGAAACCAGTGGTGGCGATTAATGCTGATATTTTAAGAGCCCATAACTTTTGTCATTCGTGACCAACGTAGGGAACATGTGGGATATTGTACTGTGGCCATGGGCGATCGGGCGTGGAGAACGATGATGATATTTTAAAAGTTGAGTACATCGATAACATCGCAGCTCATTATATAGCCAAAGTACTTTTAAAATAGACTACTGACTGTTGCAAATATAAGTGCTTTTTAAATAGCCAACTACTGTCACGACTGGTGCTATTGACGACCGGGCTTGGGCTACTATATAATAAATAATCAAAGCGATGAAGTCACTAGAGTTGTTTTTTGTCAATAAAGTTACTATTGCTAAACCTATGTTTAATTTTATATTAATTCACATGTGTGCATTATAAAAAATAAGTTTGTGCAATATACTATGTATTGTTATCATCCGTGCTATTGCTCTACGTTCTTGAAGGTTTAAGTTTCAAACTTTGAAAGCTCTTTAAAATCGAAAGTACGACACAAGCTCAAAATCAACTGCTGGATTATAGATTTATTAATCTGTAAGGCAGGGAAGTTCTAGAAACGAGCAGATTTAATCAAGATACACAACGATTACTCTATATAATAATTAAGGGCAACTCCTTATCAAGTATACATAGTAAGTTCCGTTTTCTGTTGAGAATCAAGGATACTTTCTTAGAGTAATATTAATAACGTATGTTTTAAACATCCAACAGCCATCAATCTTAAGACCTTGTTAAAGTTATTACTTACCAATTTTCCCTTCCATCTTATTGTTTTTGTGTTAATAATTTCGACCAAATAAATACTGCAGTATGTGACGACAAATATTGAGTCATTTGATTCCCACTGAACAGTAACGTTCAATCAAATCAGTGATATCGCGACGATGAAGAAATGATACTTTTTTGAATTTGATCTCGACTTGCTTCATGATCCATTTGTGTAGCGTTTTTTTTTCATTGCATTAGAAAACAAACATGCACATCAACGGGTTATGTGATCAACTTAATCCTTAACATGCATCATATAGTATAATGGAGGGTGTTCAAAGGGAAATCCAACAAGTTATATTTTGATATTATTTTTCGCTTAACACTGCTGACACATTTTGATTTATATACAGTACGAAGTTCTGTTTCAATTAAAAACAAAAGTATGTATTGATAATTTTTATATAGCATATAAATGTATATAATTTTATCCTACAGCTAAATGATTTTATAGAACACAAAACGACCCATATAGAAAATATAAGGGATTTTTCGACACTTTGGTTTATCCCACACCTAGTCATGTGTGGAGGAAGGTCATATTACTGAGAATCAACTATAATCATTTTAATAAAATAGAATCAAATTCAACAAAAACAAAACAACTTGACACCAGTATGTAATATATGTTTTACACAAAATGCAACACAAACAGCAAAAAACTTTTTTACAAATATTAGGCGCGCTTGCTCGTGACGACATTATTAAATGTCAACTCCTAAGACCATATTTTACGACACAACTGACGAAAACAGTTGATTGCGTCATTCAGGCCATAGGGTAAGCAGTCGTTAAACGAGTTAAGGAGTGTGTGTGTGTGTTTACGATGGATTATAATAATGTTATGAATGTGAATAACAGTGTTGGGATATACAACTGGAATGAAACTAGTGTGACTGAATTTTCGATTTCGTTAAAATGCCGAATGTACTCGAATAATGCGATGTTTTTTTGAACAATTGATTGATTAAATTTAAGAAAAGTGTCAGTGAATTATTCTTTAGACTTTTCGAAGGCAATCGATGTTGAATTAAAAGGGTAATTTCTTTGATGTATACGTCGTTCCTTTGTCAGTCGATCAAAGAATGTCTATCCACAAAGAATTGCCTGCTTACATCCAGTACTTAATAATGGAAAAGATGGATGGCGACTGAAGAAATGTGTCCACTATTCTAACTCGTCATAAAAGCAAATAAAATTTGACGAAAATATACATGGTTATTACACAACTTCGGTGAGTAGATTACTAGAACAATAACCAGTAGATGTTTTCCTTTTTTATGTCAGTAGGTAAAAAGTGTTTATAAAAAAGGAGTTGTTCATAGACAAAAATTAACAATATCGGCGGTGATGAATGCTGAATTATGCTTCACGTAGGTGCTTACACATTTTGTAAATTTCAAAATGGCAGCCATTTTTGTTTTTGGTATTTTACAGTGGTGAAACAAGCATTGTAGTTTGAACACAACCGTCTGTGTTCAACTTGAGTTTGTAACATTTGGAACTCTGATTATATGTATCGAGGCGTATAGCGATATTTTGTCTCGTTTCTCTTCTGTTGCGTGGAATTCTTAAGGACTATTTCGAGTTCCGCAAACGGAAAAGATCACAATTAATATTACTACTCAATGTTAGATTCAGTTAATTTAATGTAGGTTTTGCTTTTATTTTATCAATTAAAGACTTCTATTTTGATTGCACAAGGAATACATTAACTAAAAACAATATTGTAGGATAAATAGAATACTATGTAAGTGTGATTGTGTACTTAAATTGATCCCACTCGTCTCAGAAAGACTTACACGACTCGGCAAGCCTCGACATGTAATCCTTTCTTCACACGTGGGATCAATTGAAGTGTACAATCATACTAACATAGTATTCTCTATACTTATGGAATGTTTAAAGAAGCTAAAATAATCGAATGTATGTTTTAAACAAGGATGTACCAATAAATGCCGAGCTAATAAGATTGTATTACACACGCAAACAACTGTTGGAACCTTTTTAATTTGATATTTTATTTTTGAATACTTTTAAATAATTCACAGTCATGATTTAATCACATACAAACAGCAATAGTGTGAACAACTACACTTGCAATAAGTGAAACATCGTTAAGCAAATAAATCATGAAGTGTACAACTGGTCTGCATGTAAATATGTTCGGATTTTGGGCTAAATAATCTAGGTTTGTTTACGATTGATATTGATAGAACAAATAGTTGTGCGATTTATCAAATGCTTAATTGTTTGTAGAATATGCTTGAAAAACGTAATTGTTTCTTATTAAGCTGTTAATAATCTGCTCCTGGTCATTTTCCTTACAGATCTCCAAGATCCGTAGCGATAGCTGGCTTGTATAACGCGTAACGCGCTATTAACAGTAAGAGTAGGCTATCTCTGACAGAAGTTTGATTTGCGCGAAAACCACTTGACAATGATGCAGCATAATGCACTTTCTAAATAAATTTTTGCCATGCATGGATCCGTTCATAATAATTAATTTTAAGATTGTGTTCAAATTATTGGCCTTTTGCAATTTAATTAATATAGTGGACAAACTGCAATTGCCGACATAAATGATTAAAAGGTACTTATTTGCTCGGTGAATCCTAGTGAAAACTCATTACGTTTATGAAAACACGTAATTAACCTTAAACGTTCGCACGTGAACAACTAAAAATAGCCGACGGAGGTAGTTGGTGGTCACAATTCCTGATGTGGTGTTTCTTGTAAGAACTCTACCAAGTTATCCCACCTTGCCAACTACACTCTTAATTACTAATAACATATAGATGTTGAAGTACTTATGTAAACTTTATTCGGTGGATCCAAGCTTAAAGTTGCAGACAGGGCACAAACACTGGTGGTGTTTTTTTTGTCAATAACTTAAATAAATATAAACAAGAAACTGAATAAATATCAAACTGTTTTATAAAAATATGTGTTGGATTTTTTGTATATATTTTTTTAATTGTTTTTGATGAGCCAGTATGTAATGTTCTATTAGGTGTTGTATGCTTTAATGATTCAATTAAGTTTCCTAAAAGATTGGATAAGTTGACCAAAATTAAAAACTTTATTGTTTTGTATTAAAGTTGCGGTGGAATTTGATTGTTGCTTTATCGATTAAATGTATGATATCTATTGTATTCAAAAGCAAAAACAATTACATGCATTTGTATTGGCAATTGGCTTAAGATCGCTCGTTCGCAAAAATCACACAAGTTTTTCTACTTTCTTACGCATAACTTATGGATTGCCGATTTCTATAATCAGAACATAAAGTAGTTTGGTATGTTAATATATATCTATCGATTTCTCTAACTACCATATAACGAGAACGAATTTCAAAGTTTTAGCCATTCTTTGCGGAAACACACAGGGATATGTTACCCGGTAAGACGGTTTCTTTTGTTTAACAAGAACTAAACTGTTAAATTAAACTTGAAAAAACTTTAATTATTTTAAATATGCGAATTATTGTTACTTCTATTTGAGCAAAGATTATACCAAATAAATAAAATATATGAACGCGTCTAAACATTTTCAAAAATGTATATGTATTTTGATTGTGAAATTGAATTGACATACATTAACATTCATTTTATTAAACGTTTTGTCGAAAATTTCATTTTAAAAATAGGCCTTTTAATGTAAATTAATAACGAAATATTTTATTGGCAAATTACCTTTACCAACTAATCGAAATTCTTAGCAGCATTTGAGTTTGTTTTTTTAGTATTTAAAGTTATTAGTTATTTTAGTAGTTTAAGTTATTGTTATTTACAGTTATTAGCAAGCGAAATGATGTATTTCGTAATTTTATTTAGGTCAGTTATTTGTTATATATTTCGTAACATTAAAAAATGAACAGCTTAACACATCAACGAGTAATTTATGTATGCTACCCAGCACTATAAAGTTGCTCGTAAGAGTTATGCGTATTCAAAGTTTATATAAAATCCTTTTTTAACCTTGTGCTTAAATAATTTATGGATTTTGCTTCAGGATGAATGGTTCTTAAAGTGTTGTGCTTTTTGGTGGTTAAAGGTGTGATAAATTGTAGCTATTTCCCACAGTTGAGGTCATGGTTGCCATTGCATTTCTTTTTATATAGGTTTATACATTCCCATTTATTTAATAATATTGTATACATTGTATTATTGCCAAAAATATTCAACGCTCATATTTATGTTTTTATATGTGTATCTGCGACTGCTAAATTTCTATAGTGAATAATAAGATATATTTGTATAGATCATTTTCATTGTAACAACATCTAGTATTTTGTATCAATTTACATTCAAACTATATTTTACAAAACTGTATTTAAGTTCGGGAGTTTTGAAATCATTCGAAACGAATTAAATTGGTTTACATAAACTATTGTGTGCATCAGTTTTTAAAGGATTTGACTCCATATTGAAAATTAGCATAACTTTGTGCTTGCGCGTACATTTGGAAATTATTAATTGTTTTCATATTGTTTTTTTAACATTTCAAAAATGGGGATGGTGACGTTTTCGAAATGTGGAATACAGTAAATGTTTTATATATGTACACAATTATATAGGTGAAGTTTGTATGATAGTTGACAACAATTTTCAAGTCAGGATAGTGTTCAGATGCTTATGCAATGTACAAAAAAATACGGGATAAGGCAACGACACATTCAACGCATGTTCATGTGAACAATATTGAACACACTTTTCGGATAAGATATGTGCAAGGACCAATAATTCGAAGCAAGAAATGTTAACTTCACCATGAGATAATATGCATTTGAATTGATTTTATACGTTTATTAAAACCTGTGCTGTTAATTTTTCTAATATACCTGTTTTTTTAATAGAAATCCGTTGACAATTGCACTAGTGAATAACACGAACTTTTTTTTCAAACTACCGAATTTTATCTAACTTGTTTAAGCATATGTGAATTGTTCGTTGTGCTTTATATATTCACCTTCTATTATCTTGTTGATGTTAACAGTAATAGGAACCAGAATATGTGGCCTATGTTTGAATATTGGAAAATATAATTATTGTTGTTTTCAAATCATAGGTCCGTGTGTTGAACTATAGAACGGGCGTGTGCTGTTCTGTTCCCACTTAAGTTAAGTGTGTTTGTTTCATTGAAACGAGTAAAATGCTTTATTAGTATTATGCTATGCTGGAGCTTACTGGAATAAGAAAACTAAACGGAGGTGTTAAAAGTTTTGTTTTTAATGTGACACTTTGTTAAAACCATTTATTAGCTATTACTGTCGTATATGTTCTTGTTTGCAACATCACTATTATATTTCGAGTTGCAAGCAAACACTTTTAAAGTATGTTGCACCCTTCTATTGTTATGCCTTACGATTTAACAGCCCTTTATTTTTCATTTATATGTGTCTAAGTTCTTGTAGAAACAAATAGCGTGTTATATTTACAATGGACGACGTCTTTGTTATGTACAGGAAAATAAATTTTAATAAAGAACATTACCGGGAAAAAAATCTTAATGGGTGATTAAATATAAGTGTCTAATATATGAATAGAATATGAGTGTCAATATTTTCCTCGATAACCGTAAACTTGGAGATGATGATTTTATCTACAGTTTATTTTTATCGTTTCAGAAATGGGTATCGAGTCGTTTTCAAAGTGTATAATAGTGGTTTCACTCATTTTTACACCATTATCTGGGGAAGGTGCATATAATAGTGAGCAATCATCGCCAAGTCAGGACATTTTTCAGAAGGCCATGCCATATAACACAGTACAAAAAAACTGTTCAGGAAATAGCACCGAAACATTTCATGGATGGCCATGTGAACCAAGTTTAACAAACTGTTCGGATAAGATGTGTATAAATAACTCAAAGCAAGAGGTGCTAACTTCTCCATTCGATGTGTATGAGAGGAAAGTGTATGCGTTCATAATTAACTACTGCTTTTATTTTTCTAATATACCTGGATTTTTTACGAACCCGATGACGATTTCACTAGTGTATAAAATGAAATACTTTCAAAATACAGAACTATATATAGTTTGTTTAAGCATTAATGACTTGTTAGTTTGTCTTTTGAGATTCACGAACCTTTATCTTTCCAATTCAAGATTTGATTGGAATAATAATTTGTGTCGGATGTTTCAATTTGGCATTAGTGCATCATTAGTGTTATCAAATTATATACTCACGTGTTGGACTGTTGAAAGAATGTGTGGTGTACTGTTCCCGCTCAAGTTTAATGTGTGGTTCACAATGAAACGAGTGAAATGCTTTCTTGGTATTCTGGTATGCTGGAGCGTTCTGTGGACAGTACCATATTTAACGGAAGTGTCAAGTATAATTTTCGATGTAAATGCTGCCACTAAATATTGCGAATATTCATTGTTTCTGTCTAAAATATGGCACTTCATTGAAAACATTTACTATGTATTACTTCCTATTGTCGTTATTATCACATGCAACATCGTTATTATAGTCAAAGTTGCAAAGCAGACAAAAGAAAGAATCAACATGACATCGAACCAAAATATAATTTGCAAGAAACGGCAACAGCAGACAAAATTAACACTCACATTAATGGCGACTTCTATAACATTTGTAGTACTTCACATCCCATACTGTTTAGCTCTGATATGGTATGCGCTTTACCCAGACGCAGAAGCTGTACTGGCCCACAGTCCTGTTGACTACTTTAACTTTTACATTTATACCAGTATTGCGTTCGTAATAGCAGATATTCAGAACTGGATAAATTTTTTCGTTTACATTTTGGCCATTAAAAAGTTTCGTTCTGCACTACGCCACATGTTTTGTCCGTTTTTAAATCATGCCAATACTAGTGCGGATATCGATCTTAGTTCGCGAACACAAGCAACTTCAATTGTCACATACTGATACACTAACGGAAGCATACTATTATAAATCATTGTATTGCATCTTAAAACAATGAAGAATGCAAACTATATTCATTATACTCATATAATAAAATTCGTGTTTAAATATGTATACTGTGAATGGGTATCAATTTTAAACCAATATGAGTATTTATGAACTTTCAATTAATCTTCTTTCGTAGTGTTGTTTTTGTCTTGCTTGTAAATAATTTGTTACCGTAATAAAACATGCATACATACACTCCATGACAAGTTATTTTCTCTTTACTCAATTGTGAATACAAGTTTTCGAGTCACCAATATAGTGTAATCAACTGATAAAACTTCCATGACATTATAAATTCCGTCCGAATCCACAAAGACAGGAAAACATAAGGACACATCATACAATTGTTTTTTTTGTAAATACATGATTTGTCTAATGTTCTCTAGATAATGTTTAAATATTCATTACGTTACAATTTGTAAAATACACTGATGATGGCTTATATGATAGTGAATACTTATATTGAAATAAGTACATATGATAACGATGCAAAGCATACTATATTCCGAATATGTATTTAGTTTTGTCAATCGGTTCCATATATTTAATAATTTTAAAGTATAATTTACTTCGGCAGTTAAAACTTTACCTTACTACAACATAACAACGCTATCACTTTACATTTATATATAAATAACAATATATGTTTACATTTATGTTAATATACCATTAAACCATACATACATTTTAACAAACAAACCCCATAAGTGCATTTTGTATTGCAACATCAAGCACTCATTAACACCAATATGCTATATGCGTTACCAACACCCATTCTATACATCAATATTAAATAAGAGCTTAAATACGACCTTATTATTTGTCCGAGCTCAGTTGTATGGATCCAGAGAAAGAACATTCTTATTTATTTACCGAATATTTAAAGATATAGAGAATACTAGGTTAGCGTTGAATACAGAGAAGTTTATGTTACGAGGCTTAGAACGCCGGTCGCGCGAGCCTTGGCGAGCGCTTTCGAAGTTCGAGCCGAGTAACATAAAATTCTTTCTTTTCAACGCAAACCTAGTATTATATTTATCCCTTTTTTGTTCAACGTGACATTTAAAATAAATAGATCTAATAACCTTAACAATAATTTTAATTAATTCTTAAAAGTGATTAAAATCTAACGAGTGCAACCATGCGTAGTGATATAGAATGTATTTGTTCTGGTACGCAAAGTAGTCTTCAAAAATGTCTGACAAAAAATTTAAAACAAGAAAAAACTTCACCATATTCCTCGATTCAATTTACGCAGCACGCAAATTGTCGCACATTACGACCGCGAATAGAAGATTTTATTCATTTTGTTTTTGAAAGAAAATTATCAAAATCCAATATGGCGGCGATAGCTCCTAACAAAATGATGTCGATTTCAACATAGATGTACATGTAGATTTACACACAGAGTCGTTCAAAAAATAGATTATAAAAAAAAAACTATACTCATCTTATGTGTTCATGGACGCAGCAGATTTTGATGGCGTCTAGATCTAGCCTTCACATCGTGTAGTTTGTGACCCGAACACAAGAGCTTTGAAACACTTGTTGCAAACGGGTAATTCTTATTGAATAGACTTTCTTTGATAAAATTACACAGAAAAAGTTTAATCATCAAAGAAAATACCCTTACGTTTACTTACATCCATATGCTAAACTATTCAAAAAGACACCTGAACCAAAATACACACCCATCACTATACTCTACTGACAACACACACAATTGTACATCCAAATAGGCAGGCACTTTCTGAAAATCAATCACACAAATAAGGTAGAGCTACATGTAGATCTAAATCCTTCGTCTCACCGGTTCCATCCGAGGTAAGTAGTCCAAAGAATATGCACTTTTTCATAATAACATCCACGATACATTAACACGAAAAAAAATGCGCGTCTTCAATGTTTTATTCCCAGACATCGACTACTACTTTCGTGTGCACCAAACGATGATATCACAAAAATAACGCAATAAGTATGTCATTTTATGACGCCAACAATCAGCTGATTCATTACACGAATGGCGAAAAATTATGACCTTAGACTAGACCTAAAGGTTAAAGGTCGTATAATATTAGAGCTAAAGTTTTATCGCCTCTAGAGATTTCTTATGAAAAATTATTCAGAGGTAGAATAAAAAGTAGTATGTGCACGCGACTGGTATATTAAACAAGATGGGACACAGGCTAGTTTTTGGCCTGGGGCGAAGCCCCTAGACCATAGTACTGATACCGATTTTTGAGACAAGCTGACTTGGCTGGCTGCCAAAACAATCACGAATGAATGAATTTGTGAAAGTCCGATTTACCACTTGGCGGTCATTCATGCGCAATCAAAGAAGACGGACCAATACAAACAAATAGGTCCCTGCAAAGAAGTTCTCAATAACCCGCATTGTAAATACAGAATATCACTATATAACATGACAGTGTTATAAAAGGTGAAAAAAATATTATTGAAGCAAAATTGCTAAGCATTGGGTACGCCATAGTTTTTATTATTGTTTGCATATTCATGCGAGAATAAGTTCCTCACTTGACGGTCTAGGCCGAAAATATACGAGTGTCTACGGAGTCAGTAAGAAGATTTTTTACTGATACATTTTTTTAAGGTATTAGCACTCTAATGAACTTCGTGCAATATCGCATTCTTTCGTACATATCTGTCACTCCGAACGCTGGACTGTGCGGAAAACTAAGAATATTCTATAAATACGCTATGAAATACTAAATGTAGGACCCGCTAAATACAATGACAACAAATATGGCCGACATTGTACCTGACAGATTGGGTCGTTTAAAGAAAAAGCAATTTGCTATATTGAAAGAGAACAATTAATAAAAGTGTTATTATTGTTCATATTAATGTGACTGGAGTTAATGATAAACGTCAACTAATGCATGGCAGTGTTGATATTTATGAAGAAAACGAATCCTGGAAATACAAATGTCAAACGATTGAAAATTTTGACCACTGTGAAGAATAACGTTTAGAACCCGTTTCATTTACAAAATTTAATATTGTTTTTGAGCAGTAAAAGGGGATTTATGATTGTGTGATGACTGTAGCCATGTGAACGGGTTATCGTACGGCAAAACCCATCACGTAAAGAAGAGTCTTCAACTTTTCAAGAAAGGAATGCCTTGTTTTGCTATCAACACAAAGCTCGGAACAGGAAGGTACATGGATTACAGTATGCAATATTTTTTTCAAGTATAACAGTTTCATAATTCATAATTGGAGTTCATGCGAGAATAAGTTCCTCACTGTACGGTCTCTAACTACCGTTTCGCGGAGTTTGTCAAAACAAGAGCAACTTGTTTGCCATTAATAATAGTTTTTCTTTGAACTTTAATACATGTAAAAAAAATATTGAATCAAAATTGTTTAGCATTGGCTACGGCATAGTTTTTATTGTTTTCATATTCATGCGAGAATAAGTTGCTCACTTGACGGTCTCTAACTACCGTTTTGCGGAATTTGTCAAAACAATAACAACTTGTTTGCGATTTACTTTGAACTATAATTTAAACCAATAAAAATAAATCAGTGGAACTGTAAATTTCTGTATTTTCTCTTGATTTTTACATGGTTTAAATTTACCTCAGCTTTAATAACAATGAATACAGTAGGGCACAGTCGACAGTGAAAATTTTCGGATAAACATCCTGGTTTTTGTCAAAGGTAAATTAAAATAAGTTTTTCATTTGATTTTCTCATTAGAAAATCAAAGTTGGTCTTAAAAGATGGAATTTCATGTTTAAGGAATCTATGACACCAATCATGATGTTTGTATGAGCCGTTTTGGCGGTCATAACGACGATTTTAGACGCTGTTTATGTGTCTGTTTGCCTAGGTAGTTGTCAAAATCTTAAACACTTCTCAATTTATCATTTGTTGTTGAACTTTTCTATAATGACAATATTAACATTTCGTTGAACAATTTACGGGCATATATTCCATTAGACGTATTCTACTTTCATTTTATGTACTTAAAATTATTGTTTTACATTTAACAGACTGTGAACTGAGCAAGGTTGTATTAAAAAGTAATATCAAATTTATGTTGCAAATCTTACAATGACAGGTTAGCGATGGCAATTCCATGAATAATGATAGCATTAATGCATATGTCAGGAATGTGTTTTATTAAAATGTATATTTGATTATTTTTATTGGTACATATTTAAATGATTCTATTCTTGTAAAAAATTATAGTTTTGGATGTCAATATTAATGGTTGTGTTCATGATCAAGTTTAACGTGAAAGCAAGGATGATCTAAGATTCATAACAACAAATGAAGAAAGTAAAAAGAAAAAATGTCTTAGTCATAAAGCACGACCAACTACACAAATATGTTGTAATGCTTTTGAAACTTTATATTTTCAATGAATTGTCAGACATGACCAAGTGGTTGCAGCTTAAGAAAGCTGATTAAATGTGCTCAGTCAATATGTGTCTGGACTATCGGAATATCCTTAAGATTGTATTGAGATGTAATACTTCAGCAGACCTTTGTTTTTATTGTCATATATTATTTTCAACTATAACACACTCATACATAAATATTTTGCTATATTTTATTTATTCAGGGGAAGAACCTACTACCTGGTAGTTTTAATGATGAACTATCATGATATAGGGCTAAAATATGTGCCAAATCCACCTTATGAAAAACAGATTGGGCAAAAGTGGAGTGCGAACACTAAATGATGTGCTGCTAAATAGCAAGTTTAATATGATTTACACCTTGCATGATTGTTTACACTGCACCTTCATGTATACCATGTGACTTTAAGATCTGTGTTGGGAGAATAAGGCGCGACCCAGATAACATTTTTAAGGAAGTATTTTTAAATTATTTCACCATTTGTAATGGGATAATGTCGAGAGCTCGCTCATTCGTGAGAGTGTTCTATAGATTTTATGTGTTTTTTTAACAAATAAGTAATTTGCAGTAAAGTGCAATCGCGCGTTTGTAATAAGAAGTCCCAACACTGATCCGACATTTTTCTAACCGTTCAAACGCGTCATTGCACATTACTGGAAAAATACTGATTTGTTTAAACAAATCATGAAACCTATAGAAAACTCTCACGAATCAGCCGGCTCTCGACTTTATCCCATTTAAAATAGTGAAATATTTAAAAAGAAATCCGTGAAAATGTTAACTGGGGTGCGCTTTATTCTCCCAACATAGATGGTTTACCTTTATGGTGTCGAGTATGGATACTATTTTTTAATATTAAACATTGAAAATATACTATTCACTATGCATAACTTGAGGGTTCAGATTGTATAATGTACCAAGCAATAATCTGTTTTTCGTCTTGATTATATAATTTTAAAATATTTCTTGTGTTATTTTCACATACATGTAGATTAAGTTAAACAAGCATTAAGGCAAAACTAAAACATGACATGGTTTTTAATTTCAATAAATTGTTGACAAGCATATGGTATCTACTGGTGTTATGTGTCGTGTGGACACATTTGTTTGATTAATGATAAACAACTCATTCATAGTGATCTAACTATAAAATGTTCTTTACACGATAAGAAATACATTGTATTGTATGCCTGCTAATATTGTGATCTAATATCACTAATACTGTTGTAGTTCATTTAAACATCAAGATATGTGATGTTAACGTATGTGTTCATGTTATGTTTGCTTTTTGATTTATTTTTACATGTTAATGAATATTTTGGTGTTTAAAGTTCAATCTATAGTGAAATTATTAGTGACGTGTGCCATTAAATATGTAGTGCTTATTGCTTTTATTTTGTTTAAGTTGAAAATCATGTTTTTGAATCTCTACGTATAAAATGCACTAGTGAATTTGGTTTGACACTTATGCGAAGATTAATAATATATTAACTTCAAATACATTGTTAATCACAAACAGCAAGTATATGCAATCCACAAATTACTGTTTCCATAGCAACTGTTAACTTAATGCATTTTGTCTACTTATTTTTATAAATCATGGAACAAAATTGAATTGCTAAATAAACAAAATAATGTCTGGCAGTACAGGCACACAACACAAATTGTATCATGAGGAGTTATTCGTTTTAGTTTTAAGTTCATAGCTGTACAAAATGTTCAATATCTGAATACACACCTTTTTCCAGAAAATGTGCATATATTTATGTATATAATAAACATGTTAATGATGTTCCATATCTGTCCAGAACATATTTTGTTGATTTTCTGTGCCTTTTTTGGCTTAAAATCTTTAAAATAGTAATAAAGATGAAAAAAAAGAACATTTTTTGTTCCCATGGAAACCATGAGTATTTACGGATTAATTTTAGTACAATTAATTCCGTACTTTGAAATTAATTATGTTCATCCAGATACGCGATCAATGGAGATATTATCAACACAAACTGATCAGCATAACAAGTACCGATACTTGTTGAATAAGGACGTCATTTCATCCAAAACAGGCATTCAGCATTTATGACACACAAAAGGTGACAGACCCAGATGGGTCATAATCTCTTTCCCAGCCACATATCTTCATCGCCTATGTAGGATTGCCATGACTTATTGCTCGACTATCCATTGTGACTTTTTGAAAAATGCAGCTGCAGCCTTGATTTTTATAAACCTGTTTATAATCATGCATACACATACTAAATAAAAAAAAAACTTCCGACAAAACGTCTCCTTAAAAAAATATAGTTTGACTATGTATAAAGATATTGACAACTATATACATAGTCGAACTATCTTTTTTTTAAGAACTAAACTTCTTCCCAAGCACACTAAATCTAGCCCCAGGCATTCAGCGCCTATGGCGCTTTGATTCCATAAGGTGTTTTATCGTCAATATCGGTATACAAATGGGATAAATGATCAATATCGATTGCAGATTCCGATTTGATTAATTTCTGCTTACAACATATGTTGTATACTTATTAAACATAAACTTTTGGCATGGACTTGTAAATGGCACTGACATAATGTCATTCGAAAGTTTTGAAAATCTTTAAAAAAAAAGCATTATTGCATAATATCGTTAACTCGCTAGAAAAAAGAACACAACAATAGGGCAGAGGTTTCAAAATTATGGGCAAAAGGCCAAGAAAACCTTTTGTTAAATAGAGTCCCACTTACAAATGCCCTTTCTGATATGGCAGACTGTGTTAGTCTGGACTTGATTTATAGATTGTTATATCCGCTTCCAAAATTAGCAATTCAAACGCAATCCCATCTGACTTTAAATAAAATTTGACCCGCATACCGGCTGACACCGAAAACAGCTTCCTCAGTCCAGGCATTTGCTCATCCGTCAACAACATTCAGATTATCACATACAGACTGTTTGATGACTTTTGGGTGCCTATTGTAACTAACACGTTGAAGTTTTCTGAAAAAAGATGGAGACCTCTAATATATCTATGCAAAAACAAATTCTTGCTTTAGGTCTTTTCCATTCGGTAGCTTGCTTAATTTATAGGGTTGCATTAATGTCATTTATAAAGACGTGTTATGGTATATTCTGATTAAAATTACCTGGTGAGTTTTTACAGGTGAATATGATTTTCTGTCGATGCTCAATAAGTTTGCTCTCTACAGTAATAACATTGAACACACAAGTATTGAGTTATTTAACATATACACTTGTCGATATGTTTATTTATAGACTTATAGGGTTATATATTTTTTTCTCTAAGTAGTATGAACTTGACAGGTGTTACAGAAACATAGCTTGGTGAAATCAGTCTATTAAGCTTTGGTCCTCAATAATATAGTTTTGAAATAAATTCCTGAATTGAACTACATCAGATTGACATTAATTTACCACTGTCGTGCAGAAAATAGTTTGATTTCTCGGTTCGCGTTTTTTATATATATCGCGTTTGCATTTTACATATGGTCAGCCGTCATCGCTTGTGTAATGAAGATACTGTCCACCTTTACATAAATTATAAACTATCTAGACAATTGATTCAATAATCTTCAGTTTTGAAATAAGATAGACAAGAAAGAGTAAAGATAAGTTAAAAAATACATAGTGGTTCGCTTTGTATATATATATGTTATGTATTTTTTAGAAATAGTCGTACATTGCATAAGAAATAAAATTTATATAAAGACATAAACACACTTGACAACAGCAAAATAAATATATGAAATCATGTTTTATCTTTTTTTGTATCTTGAAATCTGCTGATGATAGAGAGATGAAAATGAAGAACCTCAAGACAATACATTTAGAGATTATTTTATGTCCATTAAGAAGTATAATAATCATCATCATCATCATCATCATCATCATCATCATCATCATCATCATCATCATCATCATCATCATCATCATCATCATCATCATCATCATCATCATCATCATCATCGTCATCATCATCATCATCATCATCATCATCATCATTATCATATAAAAGTTATAATAATAAACAATAAGATTGTTTTCTATCAAAAATGTATTTAGCGAAAATCAGCACAAATACTTGTAGAGTGCAACATGTTTATCTCCGTTTTGGAATTACGAACAATAGCGCCGGTACACTATGTTTCAGGATAAATCCTTTTATTGAATATGTAATGGAAATTTTAACTAAATATGGGGAAATAAACTCGTTAAAGTCACTTAAGAAGTGTGCAACATGTTTAGACATATCGGTGCTTGTATTGCGTTTAATATTTGATATTGTTTTTTGTGTATTGCCTTTCCAGTAAATTGGCGGTATTCATTTCGTGACGCGTATTCATCATAAATGATCGAGCTGTGATGATGTCTGCTAGATATATATATTTACATTGATATATTAAATCATTAATATTTCTTTGAGTTTGATATTCTTAAAGTTGACGATGTTTAACTTCTTTGTTATAACAGTTCTGTATAGCAATAAGTTTAGTATTTCAATATTTCGATCTTGCTTGTATAAAGAACCTCTGTTCGCAATTGAATGATTGTTTATATATATGCGCTCACATTTATACAAGCTTATTGTGTATTTTACAGTTTAGGGCGAAAAAACAAAAGATTAACTTATATAATGTGGTTTTACACTACCGAAATTTAGAGTACGTACATGTACCTGAAAGAGACATCATATATAAGTGTAAAGTGATAAATATAAGTGTTAAGATTTTGTTTTCCAGTTTTATATTGTTATTAACATTTCCAAAATGTCAGTTTTGCTATTTAGTATGGTATTTAAATTTGCGGATTTGCCATCTTCCAAAGATAACTTATTAAATAAATCATTAGTACCATCAGTTTCTCGATATCAACATGTAAGAATAAATCAATTGGGCCACTCATAACCACTCTTGAATTTTAGGTCACTTACTAACATGATATCATCTTGATCATTGTAGATAAGTATATACGACGCTATTTGTTTAAAAAAATCAAATTATAATAAACTTGTGATTAAGAAGTTTTTTTGTTTCATGTACAAACAAATGTAATTTTCTTAACTTGCTGACTGTTGTTTTTTATTCAAACCGCAGAATGCCGTTAATGTCAAGTTTAACTAGAATATTGCATTTGAATATTTATTCTTTAAATATTTACAGCAACATCGCCACTTTCTCGCTTTGTTGTTTTGTTACATTTTATACGGGGACATGACACAAAATTAAAAAAATCTCAATGTGAATATTAGCTAGTCAAGAATTCCAAATTACCGTGAGAAAATGAATGCCATAAGTATTAATACAATTTAGGAAGTCACTGCCATTTAGTTTTGATTAAATGCCCTGAACATTCCATGAAAAATACGTAGCTGCCTCTTGTCGTTTTCCTAATTCGTACGGGATTGAGTAGCGCCGTGACTTCCGGTGTCGTGAAAAAGGTTGTTCCGCGGTCCACGGATTGGCATTTCCGGTACAGGCCCGGTGAAGGGTGATCAGATGTGTTCTTTACAATGTCGATGTAAACGTGTCGCACGAAAGAAACACCTGCTTGCCGTCCTTCCGAGCTTGTATTAAGTATGGCACAAGTTTTCGCCGGCGCTCTGGGATTACCTTCGGAAACTGGTCACTGACACGGTAATTTATAGCGCGAAGAAGCTCGTGCATTTTATTTTTAATTACAAGTTTATAACCAAAACAATTGAATTAAACCACGTTTGGTCTTTTGTTTACTTTGAATAAATCGACCAACCTGATGTGCACAATCGATTTTATTTTTTTTCAACATGTCTTCTTTATGTATGTAGCATTTTTTTCTGGTTTTCTTGTTTCAAAAAACTTCTCTACTTCGATATTGAAAAATGCAAAATGTCGCGAATAGATCGCGCGTTAATGTCTTATATATTTATGGACAACTGCGAATTTTTCCTCTGCAGATTGTTCAACCTGTTAAGTAGATCTTGGTGTTAATCGCGGACATAATGAAACTCTTCACTGTCAAATGATATGCCTTGTTCAAGTCCAGATAAATTTTTGGTCGGTTTTCGTTAGCTTTTATTTCGAGGGCTGGAACCAGGAGAGGTATCATGTGATGCTGGGGCTGTTGGGGCAGACGTATTTGATGCCGTGTTGTGTGATTTGTCAGGCTGTTCACCCAAACCCACACTGTCCCGAGACGCTTCTTCTTTAGTCCCCGTTTTTTTAATCATATTAATACACCGTACACGACCGGTTTATAATTATTATAATTGTGTTTCTAGTACTGTTACCCACGCCGTCAGCTCTCGAGGCAAATGACACAATATTATCCAAATTGAAGAAGGCGTAATCCGACTTTTAACTAATTGAAACAATCAAGCACAATTATGAACTGACATGAGTTCACAACAAAATACACACATATCCAGCCTGTTAAGTTCAAATGTATATCGCGAACATAGGTATTGTATAACCAATATATCTGTCACCTTTGACACCTCAAATTGCTTTTTGTGGCACCTTCCTTCTTAACACATTTTTATGTAATACTTTATTCACAGGAACGTAGTTTTATTAGTTTTTAAATTAATTCCATATATGTAGGAGCAGAAAAAAAAGATGTCTACTGTGTACTTAGACTATAACAAGACAATGTGAAACATTTTACGTTGAAACGAATTGGCCAGGTAAATTAAAGATTAAGCTTTCAAATAATGGTTCATGTTTTATTTGTGAATACTACGAACTGATTGCTTCATAATCTTATCGATTTGTATGTATATTATTCGACAAGTAAATTTCTTCCCTTAAATGGTGATGACATCTGTTGGATGCCTTTTACTCGTAAAATATTATTGAAGACACTCAAAAATAACGACTTTAAACGGTATAAAGAGCGAATGCCATGCGCATAAAGAACTATTAGCACCGCAACACAATCAAAATTGTAGTTTATGTAGACATATAAAACAACTCACATATTTTTCACTCAATTTCTGATTTTTATAGACATAACACTTAAGTACTAACCTATTATCGTACCAGGTAGTCAATTTACATCGTATCGGTATTGTTTATCAATACAAAAGTATGGCAATGAAACATCACGAAAAAAATGATGATCAATTGGATCGCCCCATGTTACTTAAATGCCTTCAATGTCTGATTTCCAATGCTTCCATAAAGAAGCATTAAATAGATTTAACTCACTGTTATATTATCACTACAGACCTGTTACTTCAAACGCCGACCTGGTTCAGGTCTCCCTGATGATCTCCCACCTCAAGGCCGTCCATAAATACTTATTAAATTATATTAAATGATAAAAAAAAACTTTTTTTGTTGATTTTGACATAAATCACATATTTCAGGGATGTTGCATATGAGCCTTCGAAATAACAAAATCAAGTTATTACCATTCGTACCCTTTTGCTATATATCTTTACAATCGTACCCAAACCATCATTTGTGATACTTACGCTTAACATATGTAGCCTAATAAAAAAAACGCATACACTATTATGCTACACTAGTGTGTATATTTATCAGTATATCCCTAATATAATGACCCACAATATATGGATATTGTATTCTGTTGCAGATACAAAGATGCACACATGTTAATCTGTATTTGTTTTATATTATGATTTTGAGTACATGTATAAAAATATTAGATTATATGGCAGATAGAAAGCTCCAAAATTGTTGTTAACAAAACCTTTCCATGTTAAATTGATAAGTATCTGATGAGAACCAGTTTTGCCCGTCTTCCGATCGAGCTGGTGCCGAGCAAAAAAAATTAATTTACTCTGAACACCCAATACACTACTTGTACTGGTATTTTATAGACCTAACATGGCATGCAATTATAACTTAAAATTAGTTAAAAATATAACTTGATAGTAAAACTTAAAACAAAAATAAGCATACCGTTGTTGAGTAATAAAAAGAGCCCTTTCCTTTTCTGTACAAAACGCTGCACCGTGACTAACCCTCGCTAGAAGTAGTAGGGGTGGTCTACCAGTGGTGCCTTCGAGTCGCGTGGATCTTGCATGCGGCCTATTCTCGGACGATAATCTAGCGGGACACGCTTTCCAAGTGGTCGCCACTCGCAGGCATTTTGAACATCTCCCTTTAAAGCTTGTTACTTCCCTTAACAAAATTTTAGGTCAGTCGAAGGCCCGTATTTTCGTAAAACATCAACGTACCGGAAGGTTCGCGTTGTGTATTTTTTTGTTTAGACTTTAACGTTCCAGATTCGTTTAATTACCCATAGGTTTGCAGAAGAAGGCAATAAGTTCTTTTCTGTAATATCTCAGTGTATTCGTGATTATGTGATAATGTAGTTATATTCCTCAGTGTAAATATGATATTAAATAATTAAAACAAGATACACCAACACAATTATAATTCGTCCAACAAGTATATTGTGTCCATCTCTTCCTCTCAGCACTATCCCGTAAAGCCTTAAGTTGGGATGTATTCTGGTGCAAATTCGCTATTGAAGTGGCTCGCATCAGTTAAGTTGCATCTGCTTTTTATACTTAATGTTTATATACACTGGGCATATCCCAAAAATGTGATTACCAGTTCACATGTTTAAGCAAGCAAATAACGTAGACTATTCCCACACTCAAACACATTAGCAAAGTAGTTCCATGACCATTTAATTCTATCATTCTGATTTTAATCTCAGCGACAAACAGTTCTATGACCATTTAATTCGACCTCCGTGTCAAATTGTTCTATTTTTAAATTTAAATCTCGATAAAAAAAGCAGTTAATTGACCATGTAATATCGGTATGAACTACAAATAACCATATGCCCGAAGCATTCCCACAGACACACGATGACCAAGCAGTTTCCTTAATTGAGTTCAGATTAACCTGTATATTTTGTCAATTAACTGGGACAGGCCTGCGTTTGAAAAAGTGTTACATTGGCATTACAAAATATTATGACGTGGTGTTGCTTGATGTTGGTTCACATACACATATTTCTTTTCAAATCTGTTATGTTTGATTTTTAAATTGCGTTCATTTATCAACGCTACTATAAATATCAAAACTTGTTTATATTTATTCCATGATTTCAGTTATATTGAACGAAGTGATGAAATTTCGTTAAGTGGAACAAGCGGGTGGACACGCTGCCGTAGCCCATGGTAACGCCGGATAACAGAGGGAGATCAGCGACTACCCGATTGATATAAAGTGATAAAGATCTCGTTTTCACCGCGCAATTTCACGATTTTTGTTTATTTGTAGATCTTTGCCTTAATGTAGCTCGTCATAATAACCCCGGCGTTTCACCCTTACGCATGCGTATAACTTCCAAAAACTCGCATGCTAAAATGCGCCTTTTCACTCGTATGCTTGCGCAGAGTGTTAGCATCCCTATTTGACACTTACAATCCCAAACAATCCGTGTTCACCCAAACAATTTTCCCAAATACTCCTAGAGTGGATTGTTAGAGATAAATCCCCACAAATATTCATCCCTAAGAACAGCGGAAAAAAGTCCCTAACCCCACTGTAATACTTTGTGATTTGTCGGTTTCAAAATATGCCTTTTCTATTTTACAGTGTTAATTAAACTTTTACTTGTTCAACTAACATTATTGTGCTTATGTGTGTCTGTGTATTATAGAATAAATCAGAATTTAACAGCAAGCTTCTTATTTCTTCAGGTGTTTTATTTAAATGAGTAAAACCTGACAAACAATAAAATCCATATCATTATGAATACAAAGCATACTATTCTATGTTCACCGAACAAAACTGTGATACAATTCAGAATAAAGATTCCCAATTTTCAATTTTCAATATTTTGCTAAATTAAATTATTTCTAAATTTATATCAATAATTAATCTATGAATCAACACACTTTACTATCTGAATGCAAGGTTATAACAATAAAAGGTTGGGCTATAACAATAAAAGGTTGGACTATAACAATAACAAGTTGTTGATCGACTGAACTACATTGGAAAACGTTTCGGGATATATGCAGAGCATTGTGCTTTGATGTCATTGTTAATTGCATATAAACCAATGTCATAACTTTGATGTGCAGTCACAATTACTTAAAGTATCTAATACATAACATAGTCTACTTATCCTGGTCATAGCCCAATGTTCAAGTAGTTATTTTCTGAATAAGGTTTTCACATTTTTCTGTTTTAGAGTGACCTATGATCTTATATTATCTTTGGCTCTTCCATTTTAATGAAACAAAAATTAACTCGCCATATTTGATCACCAGTCTGTTATAACAAGAATATTGTCAAGCAATGTATGTCCCCTACAGGCTCCACCATTATCAGATCATTTTATGTGTTGCCATAGCAACCATAATGTTTGACGTATGAACAATATGGAATGACGTGCATAATGCCTATATTGCAATATATCCATGTTTCAAGGTACAAAGTATGAAGAACTTGTAAATTTATCGCAGGATCTAAAAAAGTGTGACGGACTGACACACAGACATACACACAGAGCGCAAACCATAAGTCACCTCCGGTGAAACCGGTGGGGGGACAAAATACACAATTCAAGACAACTCAAACACATATTCTCATGACATCTCAGGATACCTTTATGAATGTTAATCAGTGTTAAGACACTGATATTTCATCACATTTTGATATGCAGAATATACAATAAATTGTATATATGTATCTATTAGCTATGGTATTATAAACAGATGCTATAACGATAGTGTAGTACATTTGCTCACGCCTTAACACTGACAAAAATACATTCAAGCATCATGTCAAATAATAAATTCACTGGTAAACATCCTTAAACACCATGCTAAAAAATTCACAAAACTTGTTCTTATCCATTTCAGTTATCATTGAGTTATGCTTTGACAAGTATTTAGTTCACACTGATGGTAGTTAGTTAACACAACAAACACTTTGCATTAATTTCAATGAGTAAATCTACAAATTGTTTCCGCCATGCTTACCCTTGATTCTTGATCTCTTAAATACTCGCAGCTCCGCAGTTGCCAAAGGAGGATAATGTGGGACTGTTTAGGCTGAGGCAATCGAATTTGAATAAGCTTGATCAACAAAGAACAACCAAGCATGGGATGTACATTGTACGTGAGTCCCTACATTTGAATGTCGGCACCAATGTTAAATTGTTTGCTGCCTTGGAATTTACTTTGAAATAACGTATAAGGATACTTATAATATTGATATATTCACTTATACTTATACATGCCAATCAGTTTACCTACCGATACTTGGTTTACCAGTATTGACTAATCAAGTGATCATACTTCATCAAGTTACTGGCAATAACAAGTAGAGATTGGAGAAGAATTT
Source organism: Dreissena polymorpha (assembly GCF_020536995.1). Taxonomy (NCBI): domain Eukaryota; kingdom Metazoa; phylum Mollusca; class Bivalvia; order Myida; family Dreissenidae; genus Dreissena; species Dreissena polymorpha. Next base: position 45,559,640 of record NC_068366.1, on the reverse strand, counting down.
CGTTTAATAGTTTTATGACCAATCACCATACAAGATGTATTAAAGGGCCAGGAAACAAACCCGTTATTGGATATCCTCTGATTTTCATAAAAAAAGATTATCAACATTTCCGGTAAACAAATGCTTAATCATGTATAGAGACACCGAAGTACATTTATTTTATGCTTTCCGGTGGTTTATAGAGAAATATCAGTGAATTAAAACTGATAATTTCACTGTTAAAACAGTGAAAATTATCAGTAAAAATTATCGATAATTTTCACTGTTTTACCGGCATTTTTTTTTACCCCATTGTGACCCCCACGCATTCTTCCACCAAGAGCGAGAATTCTTCGATGAATATTCATATCAACATACGGCCACAGCAACAACCATGAAACGGCAGTACTGAGATGTCAATATTGACAATAGAATAGAATGAAAATGAAAATATGAATACCTAAAAGAAAACAGTAAGTGACATGAAACTCTTCAACCAATTTCTTCTTTACAAACAAGACTCAAGAAATGTTGAAAATATTCCTGCGAATGAGTTGAACAATCTGATTTGTGAATTCTTGTTGGGTGTTACCAAAAAAAGATGGAAGTGAGTACGAGCCCACAACGCCTCGATGCATCATCGGCTCAATTGACCGCTATTTAAAACACAATAACAGTAAATTATCACTCATGAATGACAAAGAATTTGCCAAAGTCCGGAAAGTGATGAAAAGTAAACAAACGGCTTTGTAAAAACAAGGCTATGGGAATAAACCCAGATAAGCTGTGGCACTTCCAAAAGAGCACATCGATGCAATGTATTCAGCCCAGACACTAGCAGATTCTAGTCCCAGAGCCTTGATTCATTCGTTTTGGATGATCTGCACAACCCTTTTCGGCATGAGACGGGAAATAAAATACATAAACTCTCCTGGGGGAACGTTACACTTGGTGTTGATTTTGAGTCAGGCGAGGAGTACATCACACTCGATACCGAGATATCTATTTACGAAAAGTTTATTTAAGTTATACAATCCAACAAAATGCGCATATATTGGGGTTATTCGAGTCAGTTCCCTGAAAACGGTCCATGCTTATATCAAAACGATAAGTAAACCTTAAATGCAAAGTTGTTGCATCTTATTAAAAATACTGCAATTGACATTGTTAGTTTGCTTTTCGAAATAGTTTTCTATTCTGCAAAGTGTGTTTTGATATCTTACACATTATGCAATTTTGCATACATAATTGCAAATATATAGATATAAGAGTTAATCTTTAAACTTAATTAACAAGTACAATAACATGTAGGTTAATGCAGGTGTTGATATAACTGCACTGTTCAAATACATGTAGAGCATTTGATTCAGACTTTATACAGGCAGTGCAGGAATACATCAGCACAAGCCTTGCAGGGCATTACCCGAGCAATATAAATATCAACCCTGTAAGACTGTGTGATAATCTATTACGTGACAGACGCGTTTGTGAAAAAATGGTCTTGATATAAATGTCAAATTTGTCGAGTAAATTCAATATAAAGTTTTATTTCTGATAAATTGTCCTTCAATGCAGCCTTTTTAAATTTTACAAATATATATGCGTACATTCATTATTTTATAAAGAATAAAACAACATAATTTTATAAATATATGTAACTCGAAAGGTTTAGGTTTTCGTCCTTGTGTAGCATTAACGTAGATTTTATGATTGTATACTATAGCAACAAACCCTTCATACGGTGAAACAGCTGATAGAATGCAGAAAACAGCGATATCTGGCTGATACGAAGAGCATCGGAAAGGTAATGTTGTTTTCTTCTAGTTGCGTTTGCAATTAACATTCTGCCATATTTAAGTATTCATTACTAATGTAAGGTGATTAATGTATGTTGTTTTTATAAGTGAATCACATAAAATGCAAATAAATCATGGCTGCATAAACGTATATGTATTGTATTTGTACACACTCTATCACAATCAAGCTTTAAACAGCTAAATGTATTATTTAGCATTTTATGCCATGTATTACTACAATTATAAACTTAGCATCGAACGTGTGAGAATTTTATTAGTTTTTGCTTTCTATCACAGACATTGGAAACAGCTATTTCAACAGTTTTCCTAAGCATAAACGAGCTATATGTCAAAGCCTACTGGACACAATGTTTGAAGATATCCTGGTTGATGGTCATACAGGATCCCCCAGAAGTTATGGACACGCGCACCGACCGGAATGGCGATCTGTTCGATGCATCAATGTTTCGGCCTTACACCAGAAGTGGGAAATATATTGAATATATTGTTCGGCCAACGGTCAATTTAACTGCAAAGGGTCCTATTCTTTACAAAGGCGTGGCACAAGGGACAAATGTGCGGTAAACGGCACTATTTATTGAATTGGTAACACGTTTGTGACTACACAGCATTACGCGCGAAAAACAAAAAGTAGAAAAACATGAAAAAGATTCAGAAACATTAATTGTAAAGAATATTCGGCTTGAAGACTTGTGTTAAGACGGATATTCGTATTATTGTATAAAACTGTGAATGGAGATTTTTGTGTGTTTTGTCATAAAATAGTATTTGCATCTCAGTCTTAGCCGCAAATTAATTGCAAAACACGCACATGTAAATAGATATTAGCTTCACATCATTTTTAAGCAAATTAGAAAGAAATCAGAATTCGTGAATTCGTGTTATTGCTTTCTAGTTATAACATAGTTAAATACACATCAGCTCAACATAATGCTGTATGTATTATTAAGTACGGAATATAATACAAGCTCTGCCATGTGCCCGACTGGAGGCGTATTTATATGTTAATCCTAAGCCAACAGCCAATACAACTAGTTTAAGAACAAAACGGACCTCACTTTATTAATTTGTTTGATATGTATTTTTTATTTACTCTCACAATTATTATATTGCAACCAACTTTAATTCGTTCACCTAACATATACTTCTAGCAGTTATAATGATCGTGTCAACATGACTGATAGAATCAGAATATATAAGTAGATCTAATAGTCGTAATTTCTTTCTGCACAGCCATTTTACCCGCCCCCCCAAAGTAATTCACACGAAGGAGAGATATGCTGACATCGAATACAACTTATGTATCCCAATACCACTTCTGTATGCCTATTAGATTTTGGTGAATTGTGGCTGTTTCAAAACGATTTTCATCAAAGGAGAGGATTCTGAAGTAGCTGGCAGTGTTAGATATTGAAATATGAAAACATGTATAAAATATCGCTTAAAACTTTCAATGAAAATGCGAATTGCTATCCATATTGTCTATCTAGGTCAGCACTAAAAAACGATGTCGGACGGATTTTAAAGAACAATCTATATTAAAATTAAATTGACCATAAATAACGTGTGTGCGTTCGAAAATCATTGATCTTTTTAGGAGAAAAGGTCTCTAAAAAGAGCATATATGTGAAAAATCAAAACGACTTACCTCTTTAGGCTTCAATTTGACAGTTGTACTTTAAATGCATGTATATCCGGAAGTACATCTTCTGATTTAAAGCGCATCCCTCTTGGGATTCATAATTTGGTTTACAGGTGTGTAGTTGTATAGCTAAACAAGATAATCATAAATATGCAGAAGCTATTCTACATCGCGATAATAAACCACGCGCTCTGGCAAAGACATCAGGAATATGTTTTGTGCCCATCATACATTGTCTTTAATCACTTACAAATAGTCGGAATTTATTTAAATTATCAAATAATTGAACATTACTAAATTTTCTAAATCATTAAAACAGATGGTAGTGAGTAAAATACTAACGTAAGTACGATTAAGTATTGGTATCAATAAATGCACTTAAAAAGCAAAAATTAAATTAAAAGCAAAAGCTGAGTAAAAAAAGCGAATAAAGTATTTTAGAAAACCATTGACAAAACATGATCGAATTACGGAAATTAAGTTGTTTATTCTATGAACAGATATGTATATATTTTATTTGTTTGCTATATAGCAGGGATGTAACTCGTCTCAAACGTTGATTACGGTATATGTTTTAAATCTCGTCTCAAAATTTATAAAAAATAAACATAATCTCGACAAAGTATGGTAAGCTTGTAATTTAAAAACAAAAGCGCCTCCTATTGCATTTCTACTGAAACAATGATCTTCGCACGAATAAAGTGCACAAGCTCTGACCGAACAACGATTATCAGAAACCACAGCAAGGGCGTAGCGCACTATACGTACACTTTAAAAGTGCGAAACACAATAACAGCAGCAACCAGTACTAATGGGGACAGGTTTGCTCGTTAATTTGAAACAGGTGTGTTTTCAATAAAAGTTTCATGTTCGTCGATCCCAACATTCGGTAAGTTATAATTTGTTTAATGTGTTCTTTAATCTACTTTTGGCAGAACTTAAATCAAAATACCTTCATTTGCGTTGTTAGAGAAGACTGCAATAAAACATAAAATGAAAAAACATTATTAAAAACATATACCCCTTTTATTTCCATACCTGTTGTGTTATTTAACTGCAAACACATGTTAAGCTCAGTAACAATAAAAAGAGGCTTATTCGATGCAGTATTAGGCTATTTTTAATATGAGCCAAATCGCGATGGAATAACAGCAGTATACCATCATGCGGGTGTCGGACCATTTTCAATCAATTATCAGGTCCGCCCGGTTTCTAGCCGATATTCACATTACTACCGGTTGACGGCAGTGTATGGGTGTTGAAGTAAGTCTTACATCGCGCCGAATTGCAGTTCCGATATCGGGTCGATTTAAAACTCGTATATCAGACCAATGAACACATTTAAATAAGCGCGATGTTTAACCGATTTTTGTATTGAAAACCGGTTTTATTGACGTATAATACATACCTTACTATATAGAGTAACAAATGTGTACAGTCGTTCATGTCATTATCCCCATTGCGGGGTCATTATAAATATTCGGCCCTAGGGCCGATTAATTATCGTTGCATAGTCTAAGTTCGTGAATAGCGTAAGTTCGTGGATTGTCAGTTTGGAATAATTACACGCGCTAGATTTTGACATCCTGGAGACGAAAACCGGAATTGTGTATTGCAAACTATCTTTTTACAACTGAGAACAAAATATTTGAATGAAATGCGTTCTAAACAGGCAAACAAATTGAATAATGGCCATAAGTGTATTTTACCTCCATTTTCATAATGCACAAATTTCCTTTGCCAAAAAATCCGTAACAAAATACATATAACCTAATTTGCTCACTCTGTTTATATACAGCGTTCTATTGACACTGTATGTACACAGCCTCGTACTCGATTTTTTAATGTTTTTAAGGCAACGTAAAATAAGAAGTGTTTTACGGTACCTCGTTCCTTATGCCTTTTTTTAGTTAATGTACACATGTGGTTAGCGTGTGGCTATGATATTTATTAGCGAAAACAATCATTTTTAATGATAAACAATCAAATTATAACGAACAACTTTTCTGAAAAAAAATATTTCACTATCATAGGTATATAACTCCATATATATAAGTCCGATTTGTTGCTGTCCTTAAATCCAAAGCGTCTAGCAAGTTTCGTCATTTTAATTACGTCACATGAGTTACGTCATAAATTGCGTTATCAATTCAAAGAAAATATAAGTACGAAAAGCTGGCCCTTCATAAATTTTAGTGAAGGACCAAAATAGTATGATTTTATGACTCAAAACCTTGGCCCATCTATAATCTAGTATGAAAGTAAGATATATATTATAGACGTTTATACACGGCTGAGCCGGGCCGGGCAGTGATAATCGGCCCAGGTCGTTATGCTCCCTGCGGGCCAATTATCACTGCCCGGTCCGGCTCAGCCGTGTATTATCTTCTAATTAATGACAGAAGTGTGGCGGTCTTGATTTCGGCCCGCCAGCGCTCTTTGTTGTAGTGTCGATATCGGGAAAATGTAATTCTCGATATCGGGACGATAAACAGATCTGGGATACTTAAACGATCAAATATAACTCATTTAAAATCAATTTAAGTCTCCGAAACCGTCGTTTAAAGTTAGATAGTCCGTTTGCTAAATTTATCGCGCACATTTTACATTCATTTGCAAACATTCTTTCTTGTGAATATTCATGTTTTGAAATGTGTTTCTAATTGTAATTCTAAAAAGAGATGCAACATTTGTGCTGGCAAAGTTATAACAGTTTTCACATTAGACAGTCTTCATTTAGAATTAGTTTGTTTCTATAATAGGCAAAATATTTGAAAACGTCAAACGCTAAAACTTTCCTTTAAATGTTCATCATTTATTTCCGTGAAAAGGGGAATAGGGTTCCGACCTCCAACCTACGTGAGCGACTTATCACTGTCGTATTTCTATTGTGAGTGTGTATTCATTTTAAAACAATGGCTACGCCCGAGCCTTTCGTGGCTATTTACTTCAAACAAATATTAGAACAAACAAATCGAAACTATTATCATCAATATACTTCCTGGTGAAGCTGAAAGGTGGGTGAAATTTGATTTATTTTAAAATAGTTTTATCGTAATAAGTATGACAATATTTTCTGTTGAAGATCATTAAGATTTGAAGAAGACAAAGTTACACATTAATTGCAGAACACAACGCTGCACATTAATTGCAGATTGCTTTATGGGTTAATAACACAAGTCTACTTTCGATTTGAATAGATGACTTATACTTGTTGTAAGGTAGACTATAAGATGCGTAAAACTATTTATGTACAATAATCATACAATTTAAACCTGTGAACCAATTTAAAACTATTTGTAACTTTACTGTATTTTTAAGGGTATGTTTCCACTGCTACACGTGTTGAAAAGAGGCGCAAAGCACTAAGCCACTGTTCATTGCTTAATTGTTATACCTAAGGTATTTCTCAAAAAGATTTCACTCTTTATTTACCAGAGCGTTATACTTATGAGTTTTGCAAGGCAACCGTTCCCAGCTCGGACTAGTTCTAGAAATTCTAATAGAGGAAGGTAAGTGCGTAGACCATCGCGAATAAATTTAAAGTATGGCACTAATTTGTTATTTTATGTTTATATTTTAAAGGGGCCGTCCAACAGATTGGTAAATTGACAAAATTTAAAAAGGTTGTTTCAGATTCGCAAATTTTCGTTTTTGTTATGATATTTTTTAGGAAATAGTAATACTGACCATTTACCATGCTCTTAAATATCCATTATATGCATCTTTTGACGATTTGAAAACCTGAAAATCTATAAAGCGTCGTGCGACGCGAAACGATTGAATAATATGGAAAGTTCTATTGTTGTAGTTATATTTTGGAAAACTACGTGGATCGCTTATATAGGTAAAAACTTTCTAAGTATGAGCATGGATGGTCGAGTGGTCTAGGCGGGAGACTTTTACTCCAGAACTCCAGGGGTCAGTGGTTCAAGCCCTGTTGAGGGTTACTTTTTTTCCTTTTTTAAAATTGTATTCTTGTTTTTGTACTGGGGATTTTTAGGTAAAAGGTTTAAATTTATCAATATAAAGCTTTTAATGACATGCTTCAATACATGCCAAAATCTGTTTAACGGCCCCTTTAAATTGTGCATTTTATATATAATTAAATCACTAATTACTTTACACTATTCTGTGGTTTATTTTGTAACTGCGAAATACACACATGACAACAAATAAATGTTTGCGCTTGACTGGTTTATCATAATAGCATGAGCTTATTTTTGTTCGGTAGATATTCGGAAAGTCCGGTGCCTGGACGTTAGTTAAACGGCTTTTATATTGGTTTATTTTACAGCATGAAATTAAAGATTTCAGAAAAATGCTTTGTTAAAGTATGTACAAATTGTATAGATCATTCATCGACGCGCATAAACGTTAGTGATGGCAATACGTTGATTTTTAAGTTTAAATCAATGTGCGGCGTGTAATCTATAAATGGCACACCACGAGGATGATGTATTGTATCAACCACAATTATTGCTGTGCTGCATGGCTATATGTAAATAAGCAAATAAAGAAGAGCATCAATGTTCCATTTAAACTAAATTATCAACTTGAATTATTGCATAACATTTTAAAATCTCTGACAGGACTCAACTTGATTCCAATGTGAGTCAAAGGAAGAAAACCAAACCGAGCGATGTCAATCCCCCTATCAAACAAAGGTAGGATGATTCATTTATGGAAAATATATTTGTATTTATTGTCCAAACTGGTTTCTGGAACAATTGTCACTATCTTGGAAAACTCTTTATCAATGTCGCAATAACCAATTGATGTATTTATGATATTCGTTAATTGGTTTTGCTTCATATTAACTTAGTTATTTATCGTCTCTGCTTTATATTAGGTAAGGCAAACCTTTAAATATTGTTTAATGCAGCCCAACAACTGTTATAAAATGCAGGAACCCTACATCAATTAAGTAGTCAAAATAATTATATTGTGTATTATGTTGCATAAATAGTATATGTTACACTTGTGAAACGCTATTTCATAGTCAAAATTTATTTGTAGAGTGTAATTATTGATGCAGTTAAGACACGCATATTTTGTCCTGTTGGCAGCTCTGAATGCGACGTCCAGACAGAGTGTTTATGTTATTGTGACTGTGATCTTGTTTAAAAGCAAGCATTATGTGAGACATTTTATACATATCTCAATGTCCATCGGCGGCAATGGCAGTTTCGTTTTCAATATTCTATAGTAGATAAGTTTTTACCGCTTTCACATTTGAATGTTTTTGATGGTCATAACATTTCTAATATTATTTTTAACATTTGGGCCACAAAAGTCATAAATCTGAAAATTGTTCATTTGTTCTTTAATAGTAAAAATCTTATGAATTACCGTTTTGAGAATAACTGTTAGACTATGCATTCAATTGTTTTACATCCATAACGTATACTATGATGATGATAAATATTGATAGTTTACTTAGGGTTCTTCGTACCTCTGCCATGTGAAATTGTAAAAACACGTATTGGTAAAATATGTAATTTCATCCTAGCAAGTGCGCTTTAAACATTCAAAAGGACGCTACGAATAAAATCAAATGCATATGGCCTAACTTCTACATTATTTCATTCAATGCGTTGCATGCTACCTAAATGCTTTCACACATTTTTTTAGTTAAATGAACATTGTGATTATATCCTCAAAAACAATAAGAACATCCTTACAATCGGAATTGTAAGAAACATAACTCCTTTTAATGTGTTTTTTTATGACCGTCTATGACTTGGAAAATCCCATTTCAGAACCAAATCTATTCCAGAAGTGAGTAAGAACGATGATGTCCATAAAGCCGACACAACTGGAAAACCACAATTTAAAGAGGGGTATAATTTATTCTTTACAGACTCTGCCTCAGTGAGCTCGCCAAAATCACTTTCCTAATATTTTAAAATTAATCATGTTTTTTTAATTAAATTTGTGTAAGATATGAGGACGAACATTTAACTGAATAGTTCATGCGTTACATATGCAGTAATTGTCCCAAACAGGTTTATGTCAAATGACAAAAATTGTCGAACAAGTATTTTGTTTATAGATTAATGTATATAAAAGTCACAAATGGACTCAACAACTTCTATTATATATTTTAATATCTATCTCTTCATTATTTAGTGTCGGCGAATAAAAAAGTAATAGGCACAATTAAAAAAATAAGAGAAAAAACAAAAACAAATGAATAACAAATGAATGAAAATTACAATGCCATTATGGGACTTGACAGTATTTAATGCGAATATGTGGCTTCCTTTTATTTATGGAATGATGTAAAGGTGCATGTGTTGTATATTGTTCTATCTTAGCACACAGGGCGCTTCAAAAACAAGACTGGTCTGGAAAAAAACAATAAAGAGCTGACGGAAATGAAATGCAATGGATTCGTTTCTTGTTTGTTTTTTATATATTTTTTAAACGTATCAATATCAAGTTATATTTATTATTGACTTTTTAAGCTATTATCTACCATTTTCCAATACTGTATCGTATACTTGCTCATAGAGTATTTTATTACCTGATGTCTTATATAAATGATAATAATTTTTTTTTTTGCTATTTCCTCGTCGAAAAAGAAATTTGCAATGTTTTAAACTGTTACCGGTGAATATCGGACTGTTGACCGGTCAACAGTTTGAACTGTTGCCCGCTGGAATAATGACGTCATTTCGTCGAAAAAATGACGTCATTTTACAGTTAAACAATCAAAATTATTTATTTTATCTATTACTGTTAAAAATTTAGTTTGCTGTTATTTCTATGTTGGAAATTTGATCAGGTGATAAAACACTTATTTCATGGATGTTTGGTGAACAGCCTAAACTGTTGTCCCTCGGTATCAGGACTGACATTTGGAACTGTTGCCCTCGGCCCATCGGCCTCGGGCAACAGTACCAAAGTCATCCCTGATACCTTGGGAAACAGTTTTGACTGTTCACCGCGCATCCATGAAATACGTGTATAATATTGTACACGTTTATACTGTTAGACCTTTACAAATATATTAATGTTTAACATTTGTCTCAATTCATTTTACTTTTATTGCGAAATGAAAATTATTTGTTTGCAATGATTTTTGCTTATAATTAAATGTTGGAGTTGGTTACTAAGGAGAGGGACACGTATAAAAAGCAAATAAAGAATTCAGAGACATGATTGTCACGTAAGCGTAATTAATAAGATTATTTAGCTGTTTTAAATTTATAAAACTGACATTCCTGGTTCAATTAAAATATGACCTACTAGAAAAACTTATGTTTATGTGACAATATTCTGACAAGTTGTGTCTGGTTTTAATAACTTAATTACTTACCTGAAAATTCACGTATAGGTGCCGAAACATAATCTGCATATAGATGAATAAACATACACATTTAGAGTATTGTTAAATCCACAATACATTGCAAATGTGTGGTTAAAAAACAAGTTTAACTATATGTTTTACGATGCGATTGTAATCTTCCGATATTTAACATTCCAAATGATATTTACCTTTTCAGTTTCTTATTTTATAATATCAAGATTATAGATAAGCATTAAACGCAAAATTACTTCAATGAAACAAGAGGTTCTGCAAATTTTAATATGCTCAACTCGTAGCTGTTACTCTTGGAATTGATTGCCGAATTCTGATATTATAACAGTTGTCATTTCACACTTTGTGACGTCATAGTATGGTGAAACTTGATTTATTACATGGTAATATTCCGAATTATTAAACTGAAACTGCTGTATTAAACCTTAAATATTAAACCTTCGAAAAATAGATAGATATTTAACCTTGGAAATAATTCAATGTGATACCTTGAAGACACTGTAACAATTTACAGATATGTATACTTTTATAATATTATAAAAATTCGTACCATTAGCGTTTTGAAAACAATCATCACATGTAACTAAAAATAAAAATAGAATAGATTATGATGCCGAAATGTGCATCTTCGACTTCATGCAAAAGACAAACAAAGTAAATAATATACAATAATTGTGATTTTGACCATAGCTTTCATATCAATTTAAAGAAAGAAAGAAAGTTCAAAAGGCTTGACCACAAATAAAAAATAGGAATCAATTATTTATCATATTTTATGTTTTCAAGTTCCTTCTTTTAAAAAAGACAAACTCAAGACGAACTTCCTTTTATTATATTGCACATTTCAAATATAAAACAAAAGAACATATACAATAAGGGCACTGTACAGATAATATGCTGTACTACCATATTTCGAATGTGCGTTCATCAATTGTAATTAAAGCAATTAAGATGTCACGTTAATGCCATTCATATTTTAATTTTCTAGCTGCATAGGTACATTTTATCGATATCGTTTACACGCGCGTTGGCTTTTGATAACCTATGCGTGAGGTTTATCTATCCCTCAATCCGTTTCAAAGTCACAATCCTATACGTTGGCTTTTCCATGGCATCAACCCAGTTTTAATGATTTTATGTTTATGGCTGGTGCTTAGTGTTTTAAAGGAACTGGTTTGTATTTGTCCTTTTGATGATTTGCAATAAATCCATAAATACAATCCAAATAGAAATACCATGAGAGTAATGAAGTTATGACTGATCTCAAACAAAAGTTGGGAATGTATTTATACATATATTTTAGGGGTTTTAAAGAATTAATTAGTATTGATAACTGAATAAAGCCAGAGACGAGCCTTATTTATCGCAATAGTAATATAAGCTTAATTAACCCATTAATGACCAGAGTCCTATATTTGGGACACCTAGGAAATCTGGTCAGTCTTAATTATTTAAGTGGTAAATAAACCATTATCTCTGTTGTGTGTCTGTGCTATAAGTCCTTTGTATCAGGTAATACCAATTTGAGATGAAACAGAAAGAGATTTTCATGCATTCATAAGGCTGCATTTAACGACAAGGGGACTTTTTACTAATCAATATGATGTCCCAAATTTGGGACGCTAAGCACATATGTGTAAATTGTTTTAGATTTAGTATGGTCTGTAAAAATAACAAATGATATTATTGTACAACTACATTTATATAAAGGTATGTTAACAGGTTTACTCTAAATGATGTGTTGCATCTGCTTAAAGATGATGCAGACTTTCAAGACGCCGATGTGTTCATGGCTGGACCAGAAGATGCTACAAAAAGGGATGATGATAGCGGGGATGAAGACCTCGGAGGCAATATAAACAATTTGACAGGAAAACAACTTCGTGCTGATGTGACTGTATCTGTGCAAAGTGCCACCAGATCAGTCTCAAACATCACAGACACTAACCATTCGGACACATCAAAGGATGAAGATAATGATGTAGATTCTGTGTCCGATGCATCGGACACCACTATTGACTATGACGTTCAGATCCCTGTTCAACAATACCATAATGAGCAACGGATGCCCAACATTCCTAGAAGGGGAAGAAGAACGTGGTTTTGCAAAATGCATGGCTCCTGTACAGGTTATCCGCCAAATACCAGAACCAACCCATGGATCTTCTAGATTTCAGGCGGGAAATATGCAAAGTTTATCTTATACGGTATACCCAACGAGATTTGCATGGACGTCCGGTTTGGAGGGTCATGCACATTAATCGCAGAGTACCGGCTGCTGTCAGGTAAGACAGGCGCGACCACTAAATTGCGCCAAATAACACACATAAAAGGTGTGCCTTTTGTGGCGGAAAGTCAACCCAGATCTGTTTGAAGTGTAATATTGGACTCCATGACAGATGTTTCATATCATTTCATCGCCAGTGATAAATGGATATATATATTTGACAATTCAGAGACAGGTGATTGGATTGGCATGAACATGCAGAAAAACATACATTCGTGCATATTTGGAAGTAAGTGTGTCATAACTCAATGATGGAATATATACGAATATTGATATCGTATGTGTCTGGCGTCCCAAATTTGGGAAATGACTAAAATTGCATAAACCAATGATATTCCAATAGTAAATATCATTATAAAGTTTTTTTAATAGCATTATTATATTGTTCCTTACAGTTTTTTAATAAAATTGCAAAAAATAAATAATTTGGCCATTAATGGGTTAAGATATAGACAGTTTGATATAAGTAGAAGTAAACATGATGCAACCGATTTAGTGTGTGCGTACTTCAGTAAATGAATCCATCGCCAACGATGTTACGTTTAATTACAAACATATCATTTTTATGTGTTCGTATGATATAACTATGGCACTACTTTCAAAGGGAGTTAGTAGCATGTATATTCGCTCTTGTTTATGGGTCGGCTGTTATGTGTGACTCGAAATGTATTGCTGATACAATGCTCATACATATAACAAAATATTATTTAGCTGTTTTGAGGTAATATATTATCAAATTAATAAGATAAGAAATATAATTTATTTTTACTTGATTTGCAGTCGGACATACTCATTATGTTCACATTGTTTTCCCAACTAATCATTCGTTTTCGCCGCTACTTAGGATAGATAATATATTGTTCCCGCCTATAATGATCATATTAACTTAAAATTACAACGGATATTGTATACAAAAGTGCATGTTATTAATTATGAGATCCATTCGTATGCCATTCCATTTTTGGTGTAATAGGTTTACGAAGGAAACAATAATGTTTAAGTGTTAAACCCAATAGCTGTTCCAACTCAAAAAGGCTTACGCCTAAATTAATCGTGTTTTACATATATTTGGGAAGCTGTAGTGCGTACTCGATGTAAGCAATCCAAGTATTACAGGAAAAAAACACCTTATATTATACCATCCTTTTGCCTTTCCAAATCGTTGATCTAAATCGTTTCTAATCATTAGAAAGTGTGTTCATTTAAATAAAATTGTAATCTATTTTTGGAATCTGTGTCAGACACAAAATTAGTCGCTGTTTGTTTTCAGGCTTGCTGCAGAGTGTTACAGACTGGAGAAAGAGTTAAAGGAGTAAGAATGTTTTTTTTCCACAAATATGTTTTACCCTTGTGACAATCAGCAAATAAACCATATGTATAATGTTTGCCTACTGAAGTTTAATATTAAGACATACATACGTGTACACTTTTGATCGTAGCACAAGAAACGTATAGGTAAAATATAGCGATGTTGTATCCCTTTTACCTTCTGAAAATAATTTAATATCCAAAACTTTAAATGTGTAGTAGTTCGCTTTTTAAGGACATTTCGTGGCATTTGTAATCATTATTTGAGGAATCATATGTATAATACTTAATCGTTTGCTGATTAAACCATGAATAATATAAAAACTAAGTTGTCACGTTCAAATTCCACGAATGTCTTACTTAAATTAAGATTAAATGAAACTATTTTTTTTACTGAATCTCAAATAGCTAATACATCATTCAACAGAACATTTCACAAGTCAGTGCAAACATTTTTGCGCATATTCTTTTATTAAATTTTAATTTTAAAGGAAGAACAAGTCGTTCGTACAATAGATGCGATATCTGGCATAGTTGTTTATAGTTTGTATACACATAAAAATGTGTATTATAAGCTGCTTCAATTTTGCGAAACGCAGTCGTTATATCCAGTAGCATTATATAAATATAAAAACGTGTTAAATTAAATGAGGTCCAATGTTAACATGAATGAAATGATTAGATATAGACAACGTTTATTTTTATTTTCTTGTAAAGTAACAATTGTGTTTTTATTTTTTTATTTTTTTATATAGGACTTCCAACAAAATATATGAGCTGACCTCAGCTAATGACGACCTTAAGACAAGGTAACCAATGTTAATTAATGGTTATTTTAGCATAAACTTAACGCTTTTGTTCTAACAAATATATTGGTAGAAATAAAAAAATAAATAATGCTAAAAATCCCATATACAGTGGAACCCCTCTAAACCGGACACCCCCGGGACCAAGAAGAAATTCCGGTTTGAGAGGATTCCGGTTTAGAGGGGACATTGACTTGTTTACTTTCAGAAGGTCAATTACATAGCCTAATGTGGAAAAAACACTTTCAGCATATTTTCATAGTTTTTTTATATCTAACATTCATTTATACTGCATCACATACGAAAAACACGTCGCTAATTTTGTTGATTCGAAAGCAATATCAGTCACAAAATAGATCAAACAATGCACCCTGAAAAACAATCAATTGTATACATGCCTGCACGTATTAGGTGAATTAAGTTCATTTTCACACTGAAAAACTTTTTTGTACGATATCCCTGATCGTCGACTTTTGTACCCGATATTTCTCTGAAAGCATCTTGAGTGTAGTTTTGGAAACATCTCTGACTCTTTAATCAGTTAGATTTTGTCTTCTAGAGACAAATTCCACGCGACATTGCTTAGAAAGAGTTTCGGACATTTTTAGTTTAGTTATCTTAATTACCAATTTGAAAATCTAAATGAATATATAAATGCAACTGCTTCAAGAACTCTGCAAATCACCATTTTATATGACACTCGATAAGAAATTGTAATAAACAACACAAAATTAAATAGCATAAATATTATTAAAATTTAGCACGGCGTCCTATATCAAAAACAAAACATACTAAAGAACTCTATGTTTGTTATCAGTAATTATAATCAATATTATCACATCTATTTAGCGGTATGTACATCACAGGACAAGTATCTTTAAATTGTTTTGCGATTTTTACAGTTTGCAAATTTTTCGACCACCTTTATTAATTTCACGCGTCTTTAATCCGCTATTCACAACTTTTTGACACTAGGTCTGAGGTGCAATAAACAGGCCCTGTGCAGTTTAGAGAGGTACAATTACGTATGGCATTACCCAATTTTGATCCAAAGAATGACCGATATTCGGAATTGAGTGGATGCCGGTCTTGAGGAGATATTTTACGCATGGTTGAATAGGGAAACAAATGGGACTGGACAATTTGTCCGGTTTAGAGAGGATTCCGGTAGAGAGAGGATCCGGTTCAGAGGGTTTCCATTGTATCTTAAAAGATTGAGCTCGCTGCTCGGTGCTAAGCTGCAGGACAATAACCCGAACATTGCGGACTTAAGTGATCCAAAGAGACCTACACAGCTGAGAGATTTATTTTCTGGATTTTACGACGATGAGTGTACGAACAGCTTCGAAATAATTATAAAAGCAAACAAATCCGAGGTGGTCGTAGTGGGCATGTTGCTTAACGCTTGCGTGGTTAGTATGTGTTTCTTATGTTATTAAAGAACAGTCTCAATATATGGTCATACCTAGCTGTAGTGTGCAAATAGAATTAGACATTAAATACAATGACCATTACAGAGTTGAAACCGCAACGATTTTTTAATGCAGTGATGATGAAATGAATTTCTGTTGTTGCCATACTGTTTATTGTGTGATAAGTGGATCGACCACGAACTGATTCTCGAGTATTAACGACGTAAACTTTTGTATTTACTTACTTGATACATTAAAAGAAACGTACTTTAATCAATTGTGTCTAAATACAAACAACAACAAACCCAGCAGTGGTCACTACAAAATGGCAAACACTGCATAACAGTGTGTTTAATTCGATTTAGGCAATATACAAACGCTGTACAACCAAAGCTTCAACAGATTTACAGGATTTGCTTCGTGATTTTGCGTTCAATTCGGTAATTTGTATTAATATATATATATTTGTGTAATTCATATCAACACCATTATGTTCTAAGGAAAATTGTTATAAAACACATCAGATAAATGATAATTGTGAAGTCTCTAATAGATTACATGTTCGATATCATAACGGACTATTGCCGCCGTCCTGTAATTTTGGTTATCTTAGGGTAACTGTATCAATATTTTTGGTTTATATCAATGTAAACGACTTTATCGAGAATGTGTTTCAATTAATATCACAAGCAATGCAAGTGCCATTAAAACTTTATTTGCTCTGAGTATGATGATGACATATATCTTAATACTTGAATGCCACTATGTATACAGATAAACGAACAATGCATTCAGATTATTAAATATATGTAAATGAGTTGTAAATTATCGGCATTGATCCTAGTGAATATCTGCTGATTTAAAATCGGGCTAATAGGTATACTTTCATTACATTGGTCGTTAAAGAGAACTGTAGGTACATACGCGTATAATATATTATATTGGTGAATTTGGTAGCTACAGCCGTTTGACAAATTAGTCGATTTACTTTAAAATTGTCGGATGTGTCTTTTTGTAAGTGTATGACCTCCTTTTTGCAGAGTTCGGATGTACAATTGCTGAAGCAACTGAAAGACAAGCGGAAGAAAATAACACCAAATGAACAATTACAAAGCGTAACATGCTTTTAAAATGTTAAAACCATTTGTAAAAAAAAGTGAAAACAGTTAGGCATGAACATCAATTAACGCAAAATTTTCCCAAAATTAGTTCAATACTTACAAGTAATATGCCCCAATTATTTCAATTTAATATTGTTTATGATTGAATTTCGCAATGATACATGTATTAGGAAATTAACCCATTATATGTGTTATACATATAAACTTGTCAAGTGTATGCGTTTACACCGAAAACGTATCTAATTTTGTTATTACTCGCAAGGGCGCAAAAACTTATTACCTGCGGCTTACATGGTTTGCTGCACAACGTTCGATCAAAACATGACTTTGCAAAAAGCATGTATTTTTTTTAAGTAAAAACTCAAAATGAAATACACATGAAGTCAGTTATTTTATGTCATCATGTTACTTTTTCATCTTAATGTTGAGCCAGTTATGTTGTAGTTTGGCCTGACATTTTGAATAAGTATGTTTAAAATAATGCAAACCTTATATTTGTAAGTGTAATTTATTATCAGAGTATAGTTTGATGATTTAAATTATATTAATTGAATAAAGATGAATAAAGATTTTTTAATTACTAAACCGCATAATAGTTAACGAAACACATTTGTTAGCACTGAATTCCAGAAACGCAGTGGACTTCGTGAAAAACGAAACAGTGCAGTCATTGAAATCTTTTTTTTCCAGGAAATAGCAAGTGCCATGAGAGAATTGTTCGGTGAAGAAACTTTCCAACACAAACAAATCCAGGCGTACGTTCAAAAGTGTCTCGAAATATGCTGGTCAATGGCAGTACAATACCCGCCTGTTGTCATGGATACAGAGATCAAAAGGGATGGTCAACCGTTTGATTACGCAGCGTATCGACCGTACACACAGTCGGGTCCTTTTTTCGACTTTATTGTGTGGCCGGCACTATATCTCAACGAGGGTGGGGGCCTTCTTTATAAAGGAGTAGCTCAAGAAATGGGTTCAGATGAATCAAAAGTTGTAAAACAGAATTTACAGCAAACCAACCAATCGTCAAGAAAACAAACCATGAAGTGAATCGTCAGTAAATTTCATTCACATATATATTATGTTATACTTTGTATGATGGTAAGGATGCATACGTGTCTTGATTTTGTGTTTTTCATTAGATGTTCAATATATATATATATATATATTAATTTTCTTTGGACCAAATCCAAAAGGTCCTTATTTAAAGCAACACAATAACGAAATAACTATCTTGTCTATATACAGTTGATACGTGTTTAAATCATGAAATTATCGGATGAGTACGGACTTAGTCATGCATTTAACATCGCTCATGATATAAGTAATTAAAAATTAAGAGCATTTAAGTCAAATATTGAATATGACATTTACATAGAGTTAGTTCCGAAAAAAAATAAGATTGTATTTATGCCGATTAAGATTATCGGTTCATTTCCTTCGAAGACAGGCAGGTAGATATAATGAAAACACTATCGCTAGACAAGAAAGATAATATCCTGTATGTATAATTTTCTTTGTTGTAATTCCACGGATATTGTGGGCGAATTTCATTTTGTATGTATTTGTTCAACATTTGTTGATATAAGAAAGAAGCAAATACAAATATTACTATAAAAATCCGTCTGTTATTATTATTAACGTATTACGTGTGTACAATTGCTACTATCAACCAATAGGTCTGAACTAACAAAACTGTTTTATTTGTTCAGGATTCGTTGAGTATTAGATCAATTTTGGTAAAATCGTATAACGAATTTATCAATTGTTATCCTGTTCACTTTAATATATACTTGTTGTCTTTATATTAATGGTTGTTGACATTTGTTTTCTGCGCGTATACATGTTGACATATATAAATACAAACCACATGTAATGATGACGATGTACATTGTGCAAGTAAAATTAAATGTCTGTCTGTCTGTCTGTCTGTCTGTCTGTCTGTCTGTCTGTTTGTCTGTCTGTCTGTCTGTCTGTTTTTCTGTTTGTCCGCCCGCCCGCTCGTACGTCCGCCCGCCCGCCCGCACGCCCGCCCGTCCGCCCGCCCGACCACCCGCCCGCCCGCCCGCCCGCCCGCCCGCCCGCCCGCCCGCCCGCCCGCCCGCCCGCCCGCCCGCCCGCCCGCCCGCCTGCCCGCCCGCGCGCCCGCCCGCCCGCCCGCCCGCCCGCCCGCCCGCCCGCCCGTCCGTCCGTCTGTCTGTCTGTCTGTCTGTCTGTAACCATTTTGTCGCTCTGCAGATATAACTTTCGTTCGGGCGTGTTGTCTTGTTAAATACTTTCAGACCCACAAACACACCAAACTAATATGGCTTATATCAGCCATCATACTAATCACTTTCACAACTAAAGTAAAAAATGTATAGCCGATTACCATGCGTTTAGATGCAAACCAGCTTCAAAACATTATTTGATACATTTTGCGATGCACTAGCGTGTATTATAGACATTATTATTTCAGTTTGTGAGTCCATGCTTAAGCAGCGGTGGTAATCACGTGGTTATAAAGATGGCGACGTCCATTCCGAGGCATATATATTTCGCCGTTTTTTGCCCTTTATTACTTGTATTATTTTTTTAATTCCTCTCACTTTCCAGCTATATTAGCAAAAAAGTTGCTGGTGTTTATTGCATGGTGATATTCGCATCATGTCTCGACTTTACTTGCTGCGGAATTTCTAAGCGGGATGACCTAATTAGGGTTTCGCTTAGAAAATTTGCAGGGAGTAAAGTCGAGATATAAAGCGAATTTATATAAACGCTATTCACCTTTTTACTGATATGGCTAGAAAGTGAGCGTCATTTAAAAAAAAGTAATAAGGGTTATAAAACGGCAAAAAATGACTCGGAATGGAAGTCGCCTGCTTGACTGTCACGCGAATACCCCCTCTGTTAAGACCAACAGGCGCAATAAGTTAAGCTTCGTCATAGTGGTCATTTTCGTGCAAAGAAGATTGTTCACAAGATATTATTCTGCCTCTAAATGGAAAATATATATACACGAAAGTGAATATTAACTACGGTAACACATTACTCATCGCAATGAAAAGATTAACCAAATTATTAAATAAGTTAAATGCTAATGTCAGAGTGTTCCCGAGATATTGTGCGGATAAGATTGTTATATAGTGCAAGCCATAATAGCTTCAAGATAACATTTGATCACATTTATTGAAGGTCTTCCTTCCCATCTATCACAAGTTTATCACAAGCATACTAATCTCAATTTTCATTGGTCTCCAAGTCTTACGTTTCGTACGGAAATTATTAATCATGTTATGTCCCCATGACCTTGAGAATTGATCTTAACAAATGAAAATTGACGTCGTTCTTACCTGCCAACCAGCCGACTAGTATGTAAAAATAAGTACACACCCACTTCTGCGAAGGTTGCGAATAAAAGATGCAATATTTTTTTAACACAATAACCATGTGTACTGGTATATTGCAAATACGTTTTTTTACGAAGGTATATGTATTTAATAAACAAACCTCTGAGTGCAGCATGAATATATATACATATACATATTAATGTCAGCGATAGCTCTAGTTATTTATTGTATCAGACATATAACGGTTTCAAAACATGATCTGGATGTTCATTCTGCTATTGCTTCAGAGACAAATGTTAAATAAAGAATGTGGGTAGATTTTGGTGATATTGATATCGGAGATTTCCATTAATGATTCACGTTTGCTTTGTTAAGAATATAAAAAATTAATAAAAAGTTGACAGCCTAGTTCAATCTCAGCAGCGTTTTAAATGTGCCAATTACAAATGAATAGGGTCAGAGTGACATGTTAGCGATTCCATACAGAAACAAACACCAAATCAATAGTTTTTATAAAAAACTTTGCATACGAATGATTAAGCCACCATTTAAATACCCAAAATCCTGTACACTGCATCAATATTAACATTATAAACTTACGTTATGACTATGTATACACGTAAAAATCAAATAAAAATTGTATAATAGTGGTTACAAAAAATCTTCGGCCCGTATTGCTTGGCGTGAAACAGAAATAACAACAAAAAATAAATGTACTTATTTCGTTTCGACTGACATACATTGTGCAATAAATGTCTCAAATATGTATCGAATCGTATTTGCTTTGACATAATTTTGGCGACAAGACCATTTCTACTTTGTTCTATTGTTAACTGCTTATATAGATATACGAGCTTATTTTACTACATTAATCAATATTCGAAATATTCACCAAACAAACACATACCATCAAGCTTGAAACCGCTAAAAGCAGATCGCTAGACAGAAACAATATTAATAAACCTGATAATTGAGTAAATGCAGCCATCAAAAGCCGGTATGATATATACACATTAATGTTAAGTACGTAGAAATAAGGAAACGACAAATAAAGCAAACATTAATCATACATTTGCATATTAGATGATCACGTTAATAAGTTTAATATCGGTTGATAATAGGAGGTGTAAGAATATTAGTTTCCACCCGACTTCTTAGTTTGAGCACTGATATTGAATAACATGATCACAGTAGGTTAAGACTATATCACGTGTGGGTTTCCGACGGATTTCAGTGGTCGTTATCAACCTTAGGCGACTTCAGCTGATTGGATTCTTAAAGGCAATCGATCGTAAGAAAAGTGCGGCCTGAAACAAGCTGGCGACTAGATACCTATTTTTAGGCGATTATCTGACTGTTTAGCGATTGAATGGCGACCGATTGTCGATAGTCGGTGTGCGTCACATTTTTATTTGTTATCAATTTAGGGCAGTTTTTCACACGAGTGAATAATACTATCTTTTTTTTTGGCACGACTGATTCCAATTTCTGCTGTTAATCATAAACGTATGGGTAGATCAAAATGAGAGATATAACAATGACGCTGGCTGCGAGAATATGATGAGACCTTTATAGATTACTTTCGCATGTAGGACCTTGCATTTCTCGAAAAAGGTTATTGCATGTTGATCTCCCTTATTGCTACCGACACTCTTCACGCGCTCTCTGAAGAAACACCATAAAAGCGACAATGCGAAACAATTTCACGATGTAGATGCATATCGGTGGCCTTTCTGTCAAAATGCTGCCTCTCTGTTCATTCTTGGCTGCCGCTCTGTCATAAACAAGGAAATGGATGATCGATATTCACAAAACAGGTAAGACAATCTAAAATTAAAACCCGTTAACACATGTGTGCATAAAAAGAGCTGATCCATGAGTTGAAGCATACATCCAGCTACAGGTTCAAGGTATTCCGCAGGTCCAAACACTTATCACAAGCTCTATCGAAGATGGAATGATGACGAGGGTGGTGGAACAATCGTGCATACATGCCACTTTGATGACTTTTTAACATATCTTTTCCGTAATATGTCAAATATCTAGTGTCATTGATATCATCTTTATGATAAAATTTTTACATATAGTCTACGCTATATAGTAATTTTCATCAATTTTACTTACAAAATGCCTTCTTTCGCTTTCGTTGTGGCACGGAAAGCCTCTCGATCGGCTCACTTTTCTGGCACGGAAAGCTTAATCGTCGATTGACATTTTTATTTTTTTTCAGTAAAATGAGTTTAACACCTGTTAAAAGTATCGGTAGTAAAATTGTAAAATGTCAGAATACTGGATGTAAATATCAAAGGCGAAAGGGGACTTTTAACGTAATTATTTGGACTTACGCTATCGGCTACATATTTGAAGTATTTAAATGTACATTTTTAAATCCATCAGTAATGAAGATCGCGTTGATGAATTGCAGAAATAATGTAAACATAATGGTGACAACGTGTTTACAATTTTATCTTTCAATTTTCGCTAATAGCTCAAAACACAAAAAATGTGTGCAGAAATATTTAAAAATGAAATATTTACAGCTAAAAAAGGGCAGACATGCAAGATTAAATTTTGTTAAAGTCTAGCCTATAATAAGTCATATCCACTCGAGAAGAGAACTATGATATATCGAGCGGTTAAGTTCCCTTGCCAGAAAAGTGAGCCGATCGAGAGGCTTTCCACGCCACAACAAAAGCGAAAGTACTAGGCATTTTGTAAGTAAAATTGATGAAAATTACTATGTAGCGTACATTTATAGTAAAGATTTGATCATAAAGATGATATCAATGACACTAGATATTTGTCTTATTACGGAAAAGCTATGTTCAACCACCCTCGTCATCATTCCATCTTCGATAGAGTTTATGATTAGTGTTTGGACCTGCGGAATACTGTGAACCTGTAGCTGGATATTTGCTTCAACTCACGGGCCACCTCTTTTTATGCACACATGTGATTACGGGTTTTAATTTTAGATTGTCTTATTTGTTTTATGACTAACGATCATCAATTGTCTTGTTTATGACAGAGAGGCAGCCAAGAATGAACAGAGAGGCAGCATTTTGACAGAAAGGCCACCGATATGCATCTACACCGTGAATTTGTGGCCGTACCGAAAGACCACCGTAACGCGCAATCTCGCTAACTGTAGATGATCGATCGATATTTGGTATACAGTGTGTCTCAGAGTGATTGTTTATGTCTCTTTTCATTAATACATGTTAACTTCATCGCACGTGTTGTTTCTATGTCATATTTGCGACCTCAAACTTGCTATCGATGTTCAAAGATTTTAATTACAAATATATATTGTTAAATTCATAAAGCGTGATATAGTCTCAATGAATTTAACAAAGGATTTATTTTAAAGTTGGTATCATATACTCTAAATTTGAACCAATAACAAAAAGAACTAACACATTTAACTTAAAGTTCATTGATATGTTCGGCTTGTGCAGGTAGCCTCGGTTTATTTACATAAACCATTTTACATAAAGTTAACCATATCACGTTTACAAGCGTTTGTTTTCTTAACCCTGAACTGGTACCCAGCCCAGGCAATAATACCGCTTTACGCATCGAACGGATACCAGCGAATATTTAAACTTGAAGGCGGAAGTTTTTAACGGTCGCTTAGCAAATAATGTCAGGATTCGACATTTAAAATGTAACTAATGTGTTTCTGTGCTGTGATTTATTTCTGATGGAGTTTTTATTATATTGGCGATATAGATTTCTATTTAAAGCATCGCAAAATTATGTCGTTATGTGAGTTTGAACGAATGTATTGCTGAGCTATTGATAGTTTATTCAATAGGTTAAACTTGTATTTTCGTACCCTCCGCGCAGAGAAATAGAGATATATTAATATATCGTTTTACAAAAAGAAATGATTTTTATTTATGGTTTTATTTGCTTTATCTTTAACAGTTTCCCAACTTTGATTTGCATTCAAAACGCCTCACTTGAAAGTGATTATTCGCCAATAATGAAATTGTAAACGGTATAAGGGATTACTATTTGAATGGCGCCGAAATAAGACATGTACGAACACGCGTTTTAAGTTCATCGTACATGTGCTGTCGTTTTTATTATCATTGTGTGCTAATGTTTGTATTATTATGTTATCATTGTCTTTATTTCAAATTTTCAGACACTAGTTTGTATTATGTGAAAAAGACGTAAATACAAATCTCAGGTGAGTACATTATTTAAATATTATGATTATTGAAATGTAACACTCTTGCATTTGAGAGTACATTGTTTGCAAAGTTATAATTATCTTTTAAATCGATGGGAAAATAACACCTTAGGCGCATCAGCACTAATGCAACACCTTTAATTGCTATAAATTATAAATGTGTCCAACCAGAGCATGCAACTAAATGTATTTTCCTTTAAAATGTATGCCCCCATATGCTGATATGCTAGTTGATGGGGTTTGAAGTTATTTGCATTAACAGATATGGATGTGTTTTCCAAATTGAATTTATTTGTTTAGTTATCCAGGATGGCGGAATCGTGTATAAGCATCCTTAAGCTGCTTATTATGATGAAAAGGAAGGAGATACAAAGAGGAATAGATCAGGTGACTTTTCACAATTAAAAATACGTGAACTCCCATGCAGCGTTTTTTTTGTATTTTAAATCCTGCTCCACAATCTGTCAATACAATAAAACACTATGTATTTTAACTATTTTTTTATATTTTTTTCCATTTCTATAATTTCTTTCAAATGCAGTATATATTTACCAGCTATTATCCTTCCTATTCATTTCAAACCTATTTACAATTCGTGTAGAACTAGAGCCAAAGATGCATTATAACTGTAAATTGATTTACCTTAAGTTCATTGAAAGTGACATTATTGATTTAGCTGCTGATTATAGTTATACTGTTATTATGTTTATTATGAAGATCGAACATGCTCCTCAACTGACAGAAAAGCTTAAGGAAATGCAGAAAGACATACACAGACTCAAAAAAGAAAACGAAGGTAAAGCTATATTTTAACAAACCACGAGGCTGATCCTTTTATCATCCGTTTATAGCCGACGTTTATATCGTAATTCTAGGAAAACGATAACATACAAACTGTTATATAACCTATAAGACGGATCGAACTAATCGATCGAAGAAATTCGGACTGTTGTGTGCCGGTGAATTGTATCGCAAGAGTCGATTGCTTGATGTTGTCGCAATGTTACAAATTAAACAAAGTTTTACTCGATACAACTCACTTATACATCACAGTGCTCTAATAGTTATTTCATTATCAACATCAAGGATAAAAACAAATCGAAAATATGTTATTGCTAAATTTATATACAAGAAAACGAATCCCGTGTTTTGAAAAGACTTTGCATGACAAGTTCACAATTCAGTGCGTGTCTCATGCAGGTCTCAAAGTGAACCGGGTGTTCAAAATGTTGCTAAACAGGTCAAGGGTATACATAGCACATAACAGTTCCCCGATTACCAGTCTTTGAACGCGGAATTGAATACTTTCGTCTTTAGTATAACGAATTCAAATACAGTAACATGCACCCTTTATTGTAAATACTCCATTACTGGACAAAAGTATTATGCCTGTTTTAGAACTGCAGCAAAACAGAAAAAGTACTGAACGGGTTAATTATAGTCACGCGTTTAACGAGAAAAAACTGAAGAAAATCGAAAAGGAGCTTGCGAATACGAAACAAGAATTGGATGACGCAAACAATAGGTACGCCTTCGAGTTGTTTTATGATAAAGAGTTAGTATCTTCTGTTTTTAGATGTTACACATTTCTTCTGCGCATTTTTTAACATAAATATTGATGAAATACTTCCTTTAACTTTCTGCTTTAACCGATGATTTAAGATACACAGTTTGAAACATTGATTCACTATTTCGCGGTCAAACATATGTTTAATAGAACAAAGCCACTAGGTTCAACATAAAGATTTAATAAGTTACATGTATCTTAACGCCTTTTATCAGAACAAAACATGGAAATATGCCAGTGTCAATTAAATACATATTGTCAAAGGATAAGCACAGCTGCCAAACTATATAAGCATATATACCAGGCACTAACACTTCTCGATAACTCTTGACAAACGTAGTTGGTTTCTAGTGACAACGCAACCAAATGATCATCTGTTTTCTAACCGCAGTCGGATTTTGATTGATTCCGAAAACTCATTTGATCATTTACATGGATGATCTGATTGGTGACATCACGCCAATTATACGTACATGTTTAATGAAATCAGATAAGAATCGTTAAAGATATATTTGACCGAAATTGGAAAAAAGATAAATAATAGTTTTACACGGGCACCATTAAACATAAATAAATGTGATCTAAATACGTGGGACAGGAATAATATGTATACAAATTTATTAATTTTATTAATGTAGCAACAAGTTGCAATTTATTCAACATACATTAACCGTAAATGGTTTGTATTCAGACTGAGTCAACTTATGGGGAGAAAATTGACAGACAACAATCCGGCTATCGCCGATCTGAACGACGTCAACAGACCTCAGAATCTTGGTCAGCGATATTCAGAATTGTACGACAATCAATGGACCGATGCCTTCGGTTCTTTACAGAAGGATCCTTCTTTTGAAGACGAGAGACAAATTTTTGACATGCTTCTAAACGTTCTTGTGGTAGGTCATTTGCAGGAATAAATTTAGCGTTTACCCCCTTCGACGATATTGTTTTGCACCTGCCCGTCGACCGGTTGGTTGGTCGGGCCGATGGTCTGATGGTCGGTCCATAGGTCATTTCGTTTGAGCTATATAACTTGAGAACGCTTTGACATGACATCATGCAAATTGGTTATTCGAGATAAAACAATACTTGATTGTGAAGTAAATAGGTTAATAACAGTGACTTATAACATGAAACAATATAGATACAATATAGATCCAATAGTCAGTTTCAACATCCAAATTAACAATCCCTCTAGTAGACGTTCAACGATGATAACAGATCTTAACAATATAATTTCTGAATTATTGAAACAATGCGGTACTGCCTGCAGTAACTTTGTATTTACAACAATACATTTTTTTCAGCAAGTTAAATTACCAAAATTTAAATATTATTTATGACGGATTTCATACAGTGGGGAGTGCAATTTAAAGTTTGTGTAAGTGTAGGAGTGCACATACACGTTTTGTAAACTGAACATGTTGTTTTTGTATTGATATGCTAGTAAAAAAGTGGATTTCATTTTGCCTATTGGTTTTCAGGAATATTAAATTTGAGAAAATAGCGATCTCTCAAGCATACCGTTTGATATATTGATATAAAACAAATGTGATTTGACAAATAAACATGATTTTTTTCACAGGAATTTACTTTCAAGGAAACATTATAAAGTCTTTTGGCGTTTTCATTTCAGAAAGCCATGGACTTTTGTAAAAGAAATGCTGAGTTTCACAAACGTCATATTACAAATACGCTTCTAATGCGAGACGATGAGGTAAGACTCTTCAATAAATTTAACGTGAAGACAGAATTATAAATTGTAAACAAATGAAATTTAAGATTGAGCATTTAGAACAAAATAACATACACGTATATATACTTTCTACTAAATGTGCACATACTGATTGCAGGTATGTCAATTGACATCAACGCAATCAAAATTAATTAAAGACGTTATGAAAGTAACAGCTCCTGAATCAGGCATGCGTCTTTTCGAGGTACTTGTTTGAAATAAAATAATGTATTATATTACACATGTATTTATGATTTTTGTACTGTCATTTGTTTGACTGCAGTTTAAATATATTAAAAAGTGCATGTGTTATATGCGTGTCGCTTTTCAAGCACACGCTATTACAAACTTACATTTGACTTAAATCTCTAGTACTTTATAGTACCTTAATACTCGAATGTATTATATTATTAATAATATGTATATAGATACAATTGCCATAGATACAATTGCCATTAATGCATGCTTATTATTTCAAGAAATATCGGTCTGAGCTAGGCAGTGAAAATGCCAGGTATGCAAGATATGCGCTATTAATCACCCCATACCTGCAAGAATGTTTCTCCATCTGCTGGCTGATGTGTGTACAAGATCCACCAGTCGTGTTTGGGTCACTTCCCAAACATGGTGCAGCATTCGACAAGAACGCTTACAAGGAGTTCACACAGAGTGGTACCAACATTGACTTCGTGGTCTGGCCTGCGATGTTCTTATTTCAAGGTGGTAATGTTCTTTGCAAGGGTGTTGCTCAGGGCAAGAAAACATACACACCAGGCAACTCAAGTTCAAAGTCTGCTTGGTCATCGTCGCCTGAAGATCTGAAGTATGATTCGTATGCTAGGAAACACGAGGACAAAATACGCAGTCGAGACACAAGATCTGCTGGAACGTCGAAAACACCAGCTTATGGTTCTCATACTACTAAAGGTGAAGATAATATTCGAAGTCGAAACACACCTGATTTTCAGAGCACTACAATGCACTCCAGCAGGTCATACGATTGGCGTAATAGGTACAGCGATGCTCGTATACCACAATACATATTAGACAACTTTGAAATGTGGTCCCGAATATATCCAGCAAATGATCGCAAATTGATGGAGGCGATGGGGAGAGATAATTATTTCCGCTGTGTTGAATATTTCAAACAAAAAGGATACTTTTAAAAACTTGAACAAAATGTATGCGTAACTGTGATGAATAAACCCACAACAAAGTATGTAAAGAAGAACAACACAAAGCAGGTTAACCATCATGTTTTAGTATGTGTTTTATGACACAGTGTATGCACTTTATGAACATGTGTTTCTGTGTCTTAGATTACCAGTCGGTTTTAGATATGCTTGTTTTTGACATTCAATGTCTTCATCATTTGATAGTGTTTTATTGTTTTTTTTTAACAAAACTATCTTCATGTTTGTAATTTATTATGTTCTTTCAATCGAAGGGCTTTTTTGCCAAAGGATCGCTGATTAACAAGACAGCAACTAATTACTTTTAGAAAAAAATTAAATAGCATCTTTATTACATTTGTTTTTGTATTAATTCGTAATTTGATTTATCTAAGACCACATGTATGTTAAATTCAATGAACAAACGTGCGTACGATATAAAGTTATGTTTGATAAGAACTCCTCGTTGTCATACAATTGAACTAAATAAATGTATACATAAACATTTTGCCCGATTATTTAAAATTCGGCTAAGAAAGCAATTATCGAGGTACAGAGGAACACTTTTATTTTCCGTCGGAAGATGTTGCCTGATATTGTAATAATTGTCCTATGCTATTATGTCATACCATCATGTTTCTTTCCAAAAAGTGATTAGATTTATTGCAATAACATTCAATAATCCAGATTGAAAAACATATTAACAGTTTATCATGTAAAACGGAAAGTAATTTTAAATCGTCAAACAAAGTTTATTCGAATTACACGATCGCATGTTTGGCCTGATTCGATAAGATATGGCAGAGTCACCACTACGCGTTAATAATCATAATTTACTTATTGATACAATGCAAACATGCACTTTCTATATTTTGAATATTGTTTGGGGATAACAGATACATGTTTTGTTTTGTTTTCAATTGGGATCTTGCTACAAGCCCGAAGATATATATTGTCATAAAAATAAGACAACGATCGAGCTTAAAATGTAGGTAAAATCCTGTCTTAAACGCTGTTGTCACGTTCCGCTTCAAAATCGATGAACCTTTTAACCCATCGCTGTTGTTCCGTAAACTAGTGCGCCAGTTAGAAGACGGAGCAGTTCATGTTTCGTGCTGTATCGTTGATAATAATCACTAATGGAAGGTAGCGAACACAGTCAAATTCTAGGTTATCATCCGTGTGGACATTTTAAAGGAGCATTTAACATTTACCCATTCAAAACAAGATAAATATTAAAAGACCATTTAAAACCGGATACAGATAATATGACTTAATTTCATTTAAATATAAAGGCACAAAGTAACAAGGTTAAGGTCATAAGTGCGAATGACAGCTTTAATATGAAAGTTAAGAGGGCAATGTTGATTTTCGGTTATTAAAATTGAATCTATGGTTCATCGCAGAAACATGAAACCTATAAAGCTTAGTGTTCTTTGATATGTATTGTATTTTAGCGACGTACCCCACTATTGATATTTAACATTTGAGATATAGTAGCGAAGAAAAATCTCTATGAATTAAAATTACACTACCTCGCATACATAATTAACGGATCAGTACCTATTTAAACTTGATATTCCTTAACGACTCGAGATCTAATACTCACCACATGGAGATTCTATCTTCCATCGCTTGATAATGTAATACTTATCTAAAACAATATCGGGCTTTACGACTGTTTATGGACAGCTCATCTAAAAGTATACAAGAACTTGTTAGGGATTGAGCAATTGATTTTGAAGCCCGTTTGTACACCATATGTTACTTATGAAAAGAGAGAGGGTACAGCGTATTATAAAGTTGTCATTTAGGTTTATTAATTGTATTTCTCTTTAGCATAAAATTTTATTATTTGATTCAAATAAATCTTCTTTGACAAAACTATAGTCGTTTGTACCGAGAATTTGGAGGCTTTTTTAAGCAACCGCAATTCGCGATTAGTGTCTTTGAACGTTTTGTTCGTAATAAATTGACTCTTAGAGTGAAAGGTAGGGGTGATTTGAATTATTTCACAACAACAACCTAATAGTAATAACAAGCAGAATGCCTAAATAAAAGAATGCACTACAATTATTCAAACCTAGTTTTTAATAATGAATTAAAACTAGTACAGGCTGTTCTATTGAGCAATATCTCCTTTCACGAATGTAAATGTAAAAAAAAATCGGCGACGTAAAAGTTTAAAGGCCAAATATATTGTTCTGACGTTTTAGGGTTGAACACGAGATATCAAATAGTACGATGCAATATACCATATTCAGAACTTAAACACATGGATTCTTCAGGTGTAAACTAATTTTGATAGTAATTAACGTTTGTCAATTGTTTCATTTGAATATTCGAATACTTCAACGCGTTATGAAGTAATGTGGACAGACAATACATAACCATTAGGTAATTCTGCTTATAAATGAGCGTATCAGAAAACATTGTTCACTCAGTTCCTGATACCGTGTATTATACTGCTCCAATCACTTGCATACTCATGTCGTACCAACTCATAAAGATCTCTATTATGACCCACTTGCACAAGCCGTGGGCAAGTAAAATAAAAGTCGGACAAGTATATTACTGTTTTTTATTATATAGTCGGAAAAGTATCACATTTAATAAGTTAAGTACATAAAATGAAATTTCGGGCAAGTGCTCCAAATCGTGAGTGCTGAGTCTGTTTTGTCTTTGATTATCATAAGAATGTACTATTAATTTGAACAATTGTTCTGGTAAATAATGTCGCCTGACGGCCCTCTAATCACACTTTCTTATCTTAACGTCATAACTTTTTGAAATTGAGCATCCAGACATTCGTCGACAACTAACATTCTGTTGTATGAATTTAGTAACATTAGATTATTTTCAACATGAACATGGTCGTGTCGTTTGCTTTTGTACTCGCTGCATCATTGGCAGTCGTTTGGGTGAGTTTTTTTCATTTTCAATATATGTTACTATTTTATTGTAAACGTCATTCATAAATAAATTTAGAAACAAGCAAGAGATATATCAAGCGCATAATGTCTTAATGTGTATTGGCCAAGAAGAGTAACAGTAAAATACAAAAACAATAACATTATGTGAGTGACTATAACACGTCTTATGAAAAATTGGTTGCATGTATCTGCGTGTTCACGCTAGCTGATGGGAACAATCGGTGTACACGTGTTTCGTAATGCATGTAGCACATAACGCCGTAACAGCCATATCTTTTCTTGTAAGCATGACTGGAATAAAAGTATTTTATTATACTGGTTTCTATACAATTCTGACTTGATAACCAGATATATCTGACAAATTATGTAAGTACTCAGGATGTTGTTAAAAAATACTTCTTTAATGAGAGCATTAAGAATTAGTATACTACATGTTTATTATTGATATATTATGAGACTCCGTTCCTTTTGTATATAGACAATTTGTGTTGATGGAATTGCACTATATTTATTTATAACTCCGCTGCGCTTGATTAGGTATTTTTATTATCGGTACGTTTTTCTATTAAGAAACAAACTCACACGCAAATAATCAGTGCTCAAATGCGGCTGTTCAAACATGCGTTAGCGTGCAATAGATGAATCAAACGCGTCATTTCACTTTAAAAAAATGCTTGTTCTTAGTGATATCCTTATCAGCATTTATCTTGCAAATGAAGTGAGAGTGAACGATTTACAATTGGCCTCACAGTATCCGATACCCATTGAATAGCCCTTATTTAGGAAATAGATCTATTTGTGTAATTTGCTTGTTTGCATATATACATATACATATATATATATACAGCAATGGATGCTTTAGTTGGCTGCGATTTCCTGTCGAAAGAGAATCGCCAAACCGGAAGTTCATTTGTATGCGGCTTGAAAATCAGCACTTTGACTTTATTCGGCAGCATGAAAGACCTACGTCCGTGATTACAAAAGAAACAACACTCTCCTCGGAGGAAATGCAAACCACAAGGTGCATGGCAAAAACAAAGATGAAACATGACGAAAACAAAATGAATGTTGTTACCAACCTGTCAAAGAAGACGTTAACTGATGCTCAGATATCCCTGCTGTCGAAAGGACTGAAGTTCATACCGACTAGAAAAACGATAGACAAAGGAAAATTACTTACAGACTTGTCAGCGTGGGAACGCCGTATGCGCTTAAAAGAATATTTCTATTCAGAAGACGCTGAACATAGAACCAGGGAAGATAAGCATCAATACAAAAAGAAGACCTCGACGTGGACTCCAAAGGCTGGCCGCGACAAATGGCTGGACACATATATACAAGCGGTCAAAGACGACATCATTTGCGGATTAAAACGAAAATTTAAATATAATCTAAGCAAATCGGAAGAACAGGCAATCAAAGAATTACTCCACGACGATGACATAGTAATTCGCCCTGCCGACAAGGGGTCGGGGATAGTGATAATGGACAGGGAAGACTATGTCAAGAAGCTGAAGTGTGAAATGTCGGACAGTGAGACATACGTCGCGGTGACGGATGATAAAACAAGGATTGTGGAAAACAAAGTGAAGAAAGTGGCCGATACCCTATACAAGAAGGGGTCGATCGACAGTGACCTTAAAAGGTATCTCACCAGCGGCGGTGGAACTTCCGGTAAGCTTCAGGGCAACCCGAAACTTCATAAACCTGGGATGCCTCTCCGCACTATTGTAAACGGCCGCAATCACCCGACAGAGAAGATGGCGGAAATAGTGGAGAATGAATTACGCAATCATGTGACGTTACTTCCGTCGTATGTGAGAGACACAACCGACTTCCTAAACAAAATAACACAGATACAGCAGCCGTTACCAGACGGTACCATCATATTTTGTTTGGATGTAAAGGCTCTTTACCCCAGCGTACCAAGAGAAGAGGCCCGTGCTGCAGTATTTGAAGCTCTCAATCGGCGAGTGCAACCGGAAGTACCAACCAACGACATGATCACAATGATGGACACTGTTCTAAATAACAACACCATTTCATTCAATGGAGACCACTACATGCAAAATGAAGGAACTGCTATAGGATCGCACTTAGGAATGAATTACGCATCGACCTACATGGGAGCCTGGGAGACAGAGTTATTTTCAAAATCAAGTAAACATCCAATAGCCCACTTCCGGTTTGTTGATGATGTTTGGGGCTTGTGGACACATGGTTTGGAGGCACTAAAGACATTCCATGCGGTTGCAAATGAAATCCATCCACGAATACAGCTAGAGCTCCGTTACTCCACAGAGCAGCTCGAATTTCTAGACACCATGACGTCTATTCGAAAAGGAAGGCTGGTTTCAGACCTATATACCAAACCAACAGATCGGCACCTCTACCTGCACATGGACTCGTCGCATACCGAGTCTACGAAGAAGGCCATTCCGTACGGCTTAGGGGTGAGGCTAAAAAGAATATGTTCGGAAGAGACGGACTACAAAAAACACAGAGATGAGATAAAAGAGCAACTACAGAAGCGAGGATACAATGGCCGATTCGTCGAGACAGAGCTGAAGAAAGTTGATAGTAAGAAGCGAGAAAATCTGCTGCATACGAAAGTGCCTTCAAAAAGTACTTCCAGGGTACCGCTCGTTATCACTTTCTCCAGAGCGCTACCAAATGTCGGCCATATCCTCCGGAAACATCCTCCACATTTCAGATCATATGAAAAACGTTTTTCCTGAACCCCCGTTAGCAGCATTCAGAAGAGACTGCAACCTTCAAGACATATTGGTTCATAAAAAGCACAATCGGATGTTTTTCCGAGTTCACAACAGGAGCGGGCCTTGTGGAGCACAGAGGTGCGCAATCTGTCCATACATGATGGAGGCTGAAAAGTTCAGCGACACCACCGGCAAAAGCTACAATGTGCGGAACGAGGTCACCTGCAAATCCACCAATGTAGTCTACGCTGTACACTGCGAACGGTGTAAGACCTTCGTATACGTAGGAGAAACGGGAGATACCCTGTACCAGCGACATCTTCTTAACCTGTCCCGCATACGGACTCGACACAACGACCCGGTAGCCGAGCACTTCTACACAAACGGCCACAGCGTCGCAGACTTCCGGGTCATGGGACTCGAAAAATTAAATGGAACCGACGAGTACCGGAAGACCATCGAACAACTTTGGAAGCGCAAACTGAGGACGTTCAAACCATATGGACTAAACACAAAAGACTAAAATTGGCGCGCAATGTAGCGTGCGATAATATAACGTCACTTCCGCTAAAGATGATATGCTTATGCACAAATAAACGCCGCTGAAGAAGACCGAGAGGTCGAAAGCTACGGCAAATTTAATAAAAGCGTTTTATGTTATATATATATATATATATATATATATATATATATATATATATATATATATATATATATATGTTATCATCAAGGGAATCGTATCGGTTTTATTAACCCAGTAATACAGCTCAATGTTGTTAAAATTATATGAAGGGGGAATATATATGTGGTTTTCTGATAGCTTTCAACGCGAATCTGTTGTGTCATCCTTATGACAAATGGTTGTTTAAATAGCTTTCGCCATTGCAATGTCTTGGCGGGTCCAGCCGTTAAATACTCATACGGATTAAGCAATTTCAAATACGGTTATGATTTATGGAAGCGTCTTATCTATACCGAAATTTTGACAGTATCATAGCCAGCATATATACGTTTCATACACGGGCATAACGAGATATTGTATTCAGCGTTATTTATCCAGGCTGCCGAATGTAGCTCCGACGCCGACTGCCCCGGCGGTTGCTGCTATTCGAACAACGTCAACCCCCACGGTAAATGCTACTCGGTATCAAATGATACCCAGCCCTGTCATCTTCCAAACCATCAGGTCAACCACATGCTGTACCCATGCGGTTGCGCCTCAGGTAGTGCTGCTTTTCGTTATCGATTGACACAATTTTATGCAAATGTTAGTTTAAGTGTTGCGTGAACAATGTGGCATTTTCCACTAATAACAATACTTATTTAGATCAACATTGACTTTCAGATGGAAACATGAGTTTCACTCCTGCCAGGTTCTAAACTGACTGATTTTTAAAACATAGTATAAAATATGATTGTTTTTCTTGAAGAAAGTAGGAAAAGTAGGAAAACTAGGATTATATTTTAGACACAAGGATATTAAAAAAATACTCCTACAATATAATTTTCGAAAAAGTGTATCTTATCGCAGGAAAATGCTGAGTTTGGGGGCTTATGAACTGGTTCTTGGTGTTTTCTTGTTTACTAAATCAAATTAGAACAGAAACGACGTAGCAGTTCTTTTATCTTGACATCTAAAAATTAACATATTCTGTAACTTTTAACCAGACAACGTCATTAAAAACACACTATTTGTTCTAAGAACAGGATACAATTATATAAATACGGGTGCATGAAAAAATGTACATCTACATTCTTCATTGCATTAAAATATAGTTTAAGAACAAAATGATGTGAAGAGGTGGTGGTAAACAATCTTAGCTGCACATTCCTATCAAGCTCAACGTTATTTAGTATACATGTGGCACGAATCATGCTAGACATATACTTCAATAATAACAATCAATTTTTTGACAAACAAATATTCTACCATAATCACAATAAATGAACAATAAGGTTTTTTTAGCAGTAAAAAGCATCAAAAGTTAGAAGGTATTTTAAGAAAAAAGGAGGAAAAAGTAAGACTTATTAGAGTGTATATTAGAATAATTAGGAAATTGTATAAATGATTTTCGTAAATTTTAAGGAAAAGAAGGGAAAAGTATAAATGATGAGGGTGTGTTTTTAATTGCAAATGTATGAACGATTAGTGTGCATTCTAAGAAAAAGAAGGGAACCGCTTGAACAATGTCAACAAGTAAGATAAGTAGATACAATTTAGGAAAATTTAGGTCCAGTTGAGAGCGTTGTATTTTGTGTTGTTATCTTTGTTATATTTCCATAGTGTCGTTCTATGCAAGCAATAGTATAAATGTACGCATGATACAGTGCAAAACATCATATTGTGTAGTTCATAGTGTTAAGATCATTTATTATGTCGGCATGTTATCAATAATAAAGTATAGTGGAAATGTGAACGTTGATAAGTATTTTTAAAAAAAGCATTTATCAATAATAAATCTGCACATTACTTGTATACTTCTAAGATTCTCCATACACTTGCCACAACTGGCCCCAACAAACATATGGAACGCAGTTGTTTGTGTTGTGTGTTTTGATAACAATGTCGAACTTTCAAACTCTACGCCAACAAGTGTTCGCTTTAAAACCAGGTT
This sequence comes from Dreissena polymorpha, assembly GCF_020536995.1. Taxonomy (NCBI): domain Eukaryota; kingdom Metazoa; phylum Mollusca; class Bivalvia; order Myida; family Dreissenidae; genus Dreissena; species Dreissena polymorpha. Next base: position 45,521,672 of record NC_068366.1, on the reverse strand, counting down.
ATTCCTTTTACAGGCCTTACATGTGACGCCATCCATTTTGATCCATCGTTACCGGACCCAATCCACGACGCAGAAATGCTTCTGCTCGGTCACGGATATGGTCTCTGTACATCGACACCCGGAACAATCTTTGGATAAAAGCATTGTCTATCAAATTTTATATTAAAAATATAATGATAAGTTTAAAAGTGTTTCTTCATCTTATTAAAGTAGCGAGTAAGTGAATGAGTAAGCGAGTATAACTGAGACAAAGATAAATGAACATTTTGTGCAGCAGATACGAAATGTATTCCAGTTTAATTTATTTTAAAGTAATGCCAATCACAAAAACCATTAGTAATAAGCAGTGTATATAGTATATAAATATTACATGTCTGACAGGGTGACAGTTAATTTGTCAACTTGAGCAAGTACTGTCAACCGAGGCGAAGCCGATGTTGACAGTAATTTTCCGAAAGTTGACAAATGTACAGTCACCCTGTCAGACATGTTATTTTTATTTTATTATACCGAAAAAACTATTTAAACATAAACAATTCATATGAACCATGTCTGTTTACAATGGAAATGCACAACTTCGTACTGCGCATACGCGAATGGGACAGTACAATTTTTTACCATTCCGCACATAATTGCTAAGGTAGCGGGCGACAGTATTTTTTGGTATCGGGCGACAGTATTTTTTGGACAGTTTTTTTCCCTCTGGGTCTGACAGTATTTCTATGTCACGATGGACTATGAGAGTTTAGCATTGTGAATAAAAGTGAGGTTTAATAACAAAGTATATTAGATGTGCATCCCGGTACGAGCGCATTATAAATGTTTTGAACAATCGTGCAAAAGCAATAAATACATAGTAACACTACCGACAATCCAATAGGATTATATATTTTGTGAAGCTGAATGAATGGGTAAACAATTTATATTGCCTCGTGCCGACATACTCGATTTTCATTCGTTTAGCCAGTTCACAGTGCTGAACGTGTATACATTGCTTTTTAAGTCCGTAGCGTAATGTTCCAAGAGTCTCAAATTATGTCCCCAAACAATGCAATTAAAAATGACGGCATTGAAAACAAACAGCACAGTTAGGTTTAGTCGTTTTATCTCGTTTATAACGGAGAAAAGACTAATGCTAGGAAAAATAGCATTTTACAGCAGAAAAATTAATTGCCGCGATTCTGACTTACCTAGCACGATATGATAAACAAACAATAAGAATAAAATATGATAAAGTTGTTTAACGATGTGAAACTAATTAATTACATATGTAAGAATCGCAATGATTAACAGGGAAAATGCTGTTGTCGTCGTTTGGAATCGTATTGTATATTCATAACAATACAATCTAATTGAAACAGCCGATATTTCAATATATTTTTTTAAACTAATAATCATAATACGAACACTTGCCTTTATTTCATACGTAGCTTTAACACACATTTCATGAAACTATACATCTCCGATGATCTTTTTCTGGATGTGGATGCTGGTTTTGTTTCAAGAGATACAACGTGTATTACGTTAACCGAACAAAAAAACAGCCCTTCTGAAAATATAGTAACGTTTTTACAGATCTGCTTGGGTTTAAAAAGTGAATGTCGTCCAAAATTTAACGCTGTAATTTTGTTGTTTCAAAATGTTTCAAACACAGAAGTTGCGCGCACAAGTATCTTACTTATTGAAAAGTTATATCCAAATGAAAAAAAACGTAACCATGACAATATAAATTTCAATAAAACCAGTTTCAGCTTAAGCCATGGTATTTATGAGGTAGTTCAATTAATTTCGATATTTGCTCCAATAATGCCGATAAATGTTTTAATGTGTCAAATATTAGCTTACGTATTTCACCTACATTTCCTAAATATGAAGATTACCCTTCTACATAACTGTCTAAATAATAACTTTTTGGTAATATGTGCAGTAAATACTGTTGTTAACGATGATTTACTTGATCTTCTTCGTGAAACCTGTCTTAATACCTGGTAATACGTATTCAGCTTACTTATTTCACCATTCATATGATCAATTGATAGCTTTACAACACAGCTTTTAAAAGTCTATATATAAGCCTTAAACAACCCGGTAATATTGTAAAGATGAGTATGTATGATTATTCACGCAGCGTGTTAATGTTTCATGCTGAAACAAAAAGCTTACACGGTGTGCGCTCTGTAAGAAATGTTCTTCTTTTACTTCCAGTATTTGTTATTTTAACAGTTTGAAAACAACAAGATGATATTTCATTTTGTAGCCTCACGATTATGAACAGTATTTGTTCGGAACTTAATCAGCATTCCACAGTGAGTAACATACGGTGTGCTGTTAAATCGTTTAAGCGTATCCATTCTCTTGGTAGTGATTAGGTTTCACAAATATTCTATTGTGTTGATATTTTAACGTCTGATTTGTAGAACACTTTAAGGGGTATGTTAAAGTCTGGTCAATTCATGAAGAAATGTACAGAGGGCGTTGTAAAACCCTTAATAAAAAGACTGCACCAGAACATGTAAACTATTATCGGTGAATACCACTAGTCAGCTGTAAGTCAAATTGTTTACTACGAAACGAAATAAACGGCTTCAAAAATATTGCTCCATCTCTAACACCATTTTTTGACGCGCAGATCAGAATTTAAAACAATACGCTCCCACTGCAGGCTCATAATTAAGTGGTCATTATTTAATCAATGATATATACGTCGATATGATGAAGTGCGTTGAATCCTTAGTAAGAAATGGACTTTGGTTGAAATTGTATAAACAATGTATCGAAGGTTCTCGCCACTAACATAATTTTATACGCGGTTTGTTTGCGTCAATGAGTGGAATTTTCGCATCTGATGTTTTGAATATTAATCAAACATCTCGAAGTTTATCTTCACTGCGACAAAAGTCGTCTACTATTGGAAAAATGATGATACTGTGATGATATCGTTATTGTTTGCTGATGATATGGCTATTGTAAGTAAGAGTTATTTATTTATTCCATTTGCATACGATTATACAAGAACAAATTACATAAAATATTGACTATTTGTAGCCATAATGAAAAAATACAAAATGAAACAAAAATAATGCTTATAAACAAAACTATTTGGGTGCATGTATGCTTTAGAACATAAACAGGAAGTATATATATTCGTATTAAATAGTATTCTTATAACATGCTAGTCAATGAATTTTACAAATGGATTTATTAACGCCGTTATAAATTAGTCACAGTCTATGTGTTATATAAAATAATAAAGTTATTTTTCTAAAAAAGGTGTGTGTATTTATCTTTTTATGATGTGATTACACACATACAGGAACAGAGTAATATCTGTGTATGGAAACGTCCTGTGTTAGGCGTAATTTAAAAACAAACATAATGAACTAATTTTTAAAGAAACAAATCTACTGGTTTCAATTAAGTATCTGGTAGTTGCGACTATGTATATCGTCAATATGACTGAGTTTCTCTCCATTACCACTTGTTATATCGTAATAATGACTAAGTTAGTTGTAATTTCGACTAAATTTATTGCTAATACGAAAATTGTCACGTAATTACTAATTACGACACGATAGTTTACGAATTTGTTTACCCCTTTATTTCGTTATTACGATTGTGTTACTCGTATTTTGTACTTTTGTTACTATGATATGCATTTAAGTCGTATACGATTACGATATTATTAGTCGTAATTATGATATCATTTCAACAAGTAAGATCGACCTGACACTTTCTATGTATGGAACAAATATGTAAAAAAAAATTGATGTAGATGCGTTTTCCATGACCTCATTATTTTGCGTTTCCTTTTAGACAGACAGACAGACAGTTTATTTTGTCTTCTACAATGTATATCGTCAACAACACATAATGAAAACAGTACAATGTCGAGACTACATTCCACTTTATCAGTGTGAAGACTTCCCTGAACAATTCAATAGCAGTGCTTATTTCTAAAGAGATCATTTTCTTTTCTGGTTTTAAAGCAATTTTCAAATAGAATCCATGCTGTAATGGTTATTTTCTGTAATCGATGTCTGTCTGTAACATTTCGGTGCATTTCATTTGGGGATTTAGTTGAAATATGAACGTTTTAAGTGCGTTTTTAAGTACAGTGCTTTTGTTCAAGGATCACTGCCAAAACACTGTTTGTCGAGGTTGCTTGCAATTGGGCGGATTTTACTTTTTTAGACGTAGGGAGAAGGTATTTTTTAATTGCAATTTTTTGCGGAGAGGACAGATCAGTATTTTTTAATCATGACAGGCTTGCACATTTTTATACATAGAGAACAAACACAATCTTTGAAATGCGGCAGTTTCATAATGGCATCTTATGAAAATTTGAAACAGTTAAATCTTATCTTAAAAAACAAACAGAGGGCGGGTCTTTAGGGACCATGTTTACATAAAATAACTGTTCAACTGTGTAATTATATTGATTGCATTATTTTTGCCGGGAAAACATGCGATAAATATCATAAGGTATGTGTTTTCTATGTATTTTAAAGGGTAAAACAATGAATACAATTAAATTAAACTTGTCTCGTGTTCTTTTTTTAATAAGTTATCAGTGTTTATAGATTCAGGGAATAGCCATACACCGGTTAAAGCGGTTTTGTAAAGAATATCCAATACTTTCGATGGATGGCCAATCGGCTAATCTCAGAACTATTGCAACATGTTTAAAAAAAATGTTTAAAATTATTCACAATTTCTAGTAATTGACCTTCACAAGACCATTTTAACGTTTTACTTACTGTACCACCTTCACGCAATACCTTGATCTTGGTATTTTCATTATTCTCAATTAACTTTATCGCAGTAGGTTTCTTAATTGTTTAATGATTCTTGAAGACGCTCCTGTGTTTTAGAAAATAAGACCATGTCGTCAGCGAATAATTATCATAGAAAGATCGATATTTAATCAAATGTAATACCGGAGTTCATTCCATTCTGCAAATTAAATTCGATGCCAACAATATACAGCGGAAACAATATAGTCTCCTTAAAATTTGTTTTAATATAATTGATATTATGATCAAAATTGCTCTTCTCTTTACTCGTGTCGCAATTAAAAAGGGTATGCATTCTTTGCTTTGAAATTGCTTTCTTAAAACGGTTTGTAATATATATTAAAATTTAATCCTGAGTTTCTTAATTGTTTAAATTTTTATATTAAATAACTTCTATTGCCACAATCTTTGATATGTCTGAATCATATGACCTCATGCTTTCCTATCGGTAAAACCTCCTATGGTTTATATTAACCGTTCAAAAGCCATCCGTCCAACTTCAATTATATTTTATGTTTAATGTACTAGTGTTTTTATTGTAATTTATTGAATAGACAAGCATATTTTGACTTCAAAAAAGACCAGCGAATGAAAGCAAGAATGTCTCTACTGATAATGTTCCCATAGTTTTATTATTTATGAATCCAGACGTCGCTTATGCCCAACATGTTTGTGTTGTATTCCAGCAACAGCATATTATTGTTGTCGAGTGTTATTTCATGATAAGCTAAGGTCCCTCAGTTATTATTTCTCATATAGATACAATTTTGTACCTCAAAACCAAAAAATGTTAAAACTAAGTAAATTATGCATGAAAGTTTATAATCACGCTTACATTTATGAAAGAAACAGATATGGATATAGAATTTCTGTTCATGCATATATGATTTAAACCAAATCACCATCATGATATGTGTAAATAAAGAATTCATGCAACCTTTCACTGCGTAAGGTGTGACTGACACCCATTTGCTTATTTTGTTCATACATAATGACATTGACGCATTGTGTAAAATATTAATATCTATAATATTGTTTATAGGTGAGACCTATACAATGTATGCGGGACTTAAAAATGAGTATACGTCTTAAATGGAAACTTAAAAATGCCTCTATGTAGATCATAAAAGAGTTCAATTTAATAAGAGACCCAAAAATTAACACTTGTAGATTAGATAATAACCCTACGTTAGTATTACCGTAAAAATGTCGCCATATTTATAGGTAAGATACTACATTATTAATGTAAACAGTGACGAATATTTTAACCAAGAAAAACATAGCAGTTTTAAGTTTGACAAAACGTGAACAGATGAGAATTGCAAGCATACTCGTATTTCACATTATTTTTATATACTGAAAAACTGGTTGCATTTCTTTAATGGTTTCTTGAATTGAATTGAATTTAAAGCCATTTCATGTATGTGTCATAATGTTTAGTTGTACTTGTATAATGTATAATTTACACGTTATATTTAATGAATATTTTTCCATGCTACGTATAAATAACGGTCTTCAAACGACCAGAAAAGAAAAGTAAACGTTGAGTCAAAATCAAGGTCAAAGATGTCGCTACAACAACATAACGACGCCAGTAAACAGGACGGATTTTCAAAAAAATATCAGAAGATATATTGAAGAAAAGAAAAGAAGGCTTTGAGGATAAGGCATTTGCTCATGGTGTTACACAGCGTTTTGATTTCCAACACCTATCAGAGGACAAAGAACACACATGGGGTGAGGTACCTGATAGAAGACCGCCACAACAACAACAATGAAGGTAATATGCTAATATTTGGTAATATTTGTTCAGAGGAGCATATCAACGATATTTCCCCATTAAGATAGACATTGCTCATAACAACGACGAGTCTTTCATTTCCATTAGATGTGTACCTTACACCAATTTTATGTTGATGCATTAATTAGAAAATGTAAATCTAACGCGAAACGCCGATTGAAACACAAAAAACATCAAGTTTGGTGTATTCTGCGATAATATTGGACGAAAACTAATGTTTTGATAACATTCCTGGACACTCTTGTATCATGTCAGATTATGCGTATCTTCTTCCGAGGGTAACTGTTACCACATGCAGCATTTAACTAAAAAGTGCACCCGCATACGGCCTCCTAAAAGGTTGTATGATATGGAAAATAGAATAATCGTATTGGTTATATATATATATACCACGTGACGATGATGGTCAATCTACTGGCGTTATTTATAGTTAACTGGTAGTTACCTGGTAGACATACCCAGTAAAATGTATTACCGAATATACTGAAAATATGAAAACTTATAAAAAAAATTGAAGTTATCTAATATACCAGCCGTGATATTTTAATCACTATTAACTAATAATTGTAAAATAATACGGTATTGTATAACTTTTCTTCGTCGTCGTGGTTGAGACTCCCTTTAAAACCTATATAACAACAATGTATTCAGGAATCATAAATATTAAATAGGTAGTTATATGCCCATTATTAAAGCTTTGTGTTTACCATGGTAACCATTTAAAATTAAAAACAATAATGCAGATTTTTAAAGTTCATTTTGCAGAATTGAATATTTATATCAAAATAAAACTGCATAATAAAATAAGTATAAACGTATTCTATATATAAATATATATATTGCGGCATTTAACTATTAAATCATGGTAATAGAACATTATCATAGACTGCTCATGATTTTAATATGTTACCGCAACTGGCTGTTTCACAGGAGGGAAACCCATATTATTATTATTATTATTATTATTATTTATATATATATATATGTTATAATAGAAACAAGGAGTGCAACTTCATTTGCCGAAAAACTACACCATCTTAACTGTAAACCATGTAACTCGAACAATTTTCAACGAGTCATCTACACACCGGTTGTTATCGAAAGCTAATAAAATTATTATTTACAGGTTTACATGGTTTACAGTAAAGATGGTGTAGTTTTACGGCAAATGAAGTCGCACTCCTTATTTCTACATAGCATATATATAAAAAATAAAGAAATACAAATAATACTACGGGCTTCCCTCATGTGGGCTTTATTATGAGCTGTTATTAACCACATATTGTTGGCACTGTTACATCTGCAAGTAGGATAGACGGGAACTGCATTCTGATTCTAACATTTTATATCACAGGTATTGAGCAGAGAGGCTAAGTATGTCCTGTAGGTATACAGTAAATTATTAAAATTCTTCTTAAAAACATCATATATTCATTGATCTCTTTTGCACAGAGACTCTGTCTTACTTTAAATCTTCCTGCTGGATAGTCTGATGTTATTTTGTTTTTAAACAAAATTAAGATTCAATCAGTTGTCATGAAGTTGAGGTCATTATACTGACCGACAATGACTGAATTTGAATTTGTAGAATATGTAGAATTTTGTTATGTAATGCTTTGTAATTATTATTATTTTATTCATGTGTGCTAAAAAGGAAACATTTAAGTGTCTTATGCATTGCAAACATTAGCTATTGACACGTTATTGTAAAGTTCACACAGGATTTTACTTGTCCATCGAAAGTATTGATAACTTTAAACAATACATTTTATTCATAGGGTCGTTTGATAAAAATCAACATTATTCGGGATGTTCCAACATTTTAGGTATATCTCCACGACATAAAACTTCTTAAGAGTCCAAAAAAATCGGAAAAGTTAAAATGGTTTTGTTATATTGTGCTGGTCTGTCTGGACTCAATTCAAGATGGATGCGTCTCGTCCTAAATTTACAATACAAAATATATGCCGTTTTTACTTTAAAGAAAGTTTACCCGAATGCATGTGGACACCGAACAACAAGTGTTATGGTATTGAAATTTAAAAACATGTGTAATACCAATTAAACGCCTTACAAAGTTATTTTTCCCTCTACATCAGCAATGAAATGCCCCGAACTGTTACTAAGACGCGTGCATGATATAGGAAATAATGACAAACGTCACACCTGCAAGTTATTTATTGCTCAAAAGTGGTACTACTTTCGATAACGGATTATCAATGACATAGTGAGAAATTGTCGTAGAAAGACTGTACGTACTGTATAAAAAAACAAACCAGGTTAAAACAGAATACCATATCTTATTTGAAAGCACATTCTACTTTTGTTTCAGATTATCTTTTTATAAACTTGGCCTCAAATAGTATACCTAAATTAACTAGCATTCCGTATAGCAAGAGGCTAGCATGTATGGTCACTGATAAAATACTTATTGATAAATATCCATTGTTTATTCAAAATTGCTATATAAAACGCTCGAAATAAATATTAAAGAAATTCCCTTGATTGCATCATTCAGATCAAGGACACGAGTGTCTTTGCATTTGGAACGTAGTCACATTAATTATAACGATTTTATGTGTTTATGCGGATTAATACAAATTGGACTAAACATAGCATAACATATGGTTTATTGTAATGCAAGGCCTCCGGCCCAAAATACAATTGTTCAATAATCATCCAATGGTGGTGAGAGAGATATGTTAATTAATAATTATATTATAAACGAGCAGAACATGTACCACAAAGACATAAGCATGCAATATATAAACATATCATATCATAAATTTGACAAGTAAGTAATTCAAGTTATATGTTTCATACTGAAAGTAATTATAACGTCAAGAAACTCTTTTATATTCAATTAAGTATCAAGCAAAAACGTCTTCCGAGTAGTAAACGCATCGTGCATATATTTTGCAATAGCAATTACACTCTTTCTGTCATATTCCGACATCATTGTATAAAACAGATTTAAAGTTACATACTGGTTTCCAATAATGTCCATTAAATATTTATGTCTTAACTCATCATATAATGGGCACACTAAAACAAAATGGAATTCGTCTTCAGTTACACATACATTGCGTTTTAAACAGAAGTAACAATATCTATATTCTCTATCTATATTCATATGTCGGCCTTTTTCAATTTGTAGTTCGTGACTTGAACAACGAAGATTCGATAACGTCCTTTTTAAAATATAAGGTAGATCCATGCTTAGGTATCTCTCTGTATTCAGGAGAGTTTTGAAGTATTTATAATGTAGTGCTTTTGGAGAAGTATTAATAAAATCCTGCATCCTTTGAATCGAACAATCTTTAAGTCTTCTTTTATAGAGATTCATAAAAGAACTGACGTTTCCAATTTCACCGGCTATCCAAGCAAACCCGAAGCCATTTTCAAACAGTAGTTGTTTAACTCCAGTGGCCCACGTTGTCTTGCCGTCGGTGTCTAAATTACGTAGCATCAGGTAACAGTTTTTCGGATACCTTTGGTCTTCCATTCGAGTCAGCTTTGTCCAATACTTAACGCAACGCGACATATAAGTAACATTTAATGGGTGCCGTCCACATTCACTCAGAGCGAGAAAGTTTGGTACATTTCGATTTAAACACGCCACGTATTTGCAAAACCGGGAGTGTACACGCTCAATAGTTTCATTGTATCGAAATCCCCATATCTCTGAGGAGTAGCATAAAATTGGGGTCACCATTGCATCGAATAGTTTGAACGCATCATTAGGTTGGAAGTATCCAAATCGTTTTTGAAATCTGTATATGTTATCCACCGCGTCCGAAGCTTGTAGACTTAATATTTCCTGGGTTTTGGTCCATGACAGGGTTGGCGTAAAAAAAGCTCCCATGTATTTATAATTCTGCACAACTTCAATTTGTTTACCGTTATAAAACCACTTTTCATAGGATCTTAGCGCGCCTCCGTTGCGAAACACCATAATTTTTGACTTTTCAACATTTATTTTCATCCCGGTTAGGGAGCAGTATTGTTCAATACAGTTTATTTGTCTTTGTAGGTTTTGTTTTGTGTCGGCCATGCTGGCTATATCGTCAGCAAATAGGAAGGCATATATGTCATCAGTGTTATCGTTAATAAAGACTCCATTTTCGCACTTCAGCTTCAAAAGTCTGCTAGATCATTAATAAAAGTGAAAAAATCAGAGGCGAGCTGACACAGCCCTGTTTCGTTCTGATCGAGCAATTAAAGAATCTTGTTAAGCCATCTTTAACTTTATTACACGACCTTAAGTTGCTATACATAGATTTAAATATATTCAAAAACTTGCTGTCATCTTTGATACCTTTCCTGATCAAACAACGCCATAAATTGTCATGGACACACGAATCAAATGCTTTAAAGAAGTCAATAAAGAACACGTACATTCTCCCCCTTTTCTTACACAAGTATTTTTGAATAACAGCCTGCAAATTAAATATATTGTCCACCGTAGAATAATTTCTACGAAAACCAGCTTGAGATTCAATAATTACATCATTTTCTTCGCACCAACTAGTCAGCCTTTTACTTAATATATTTGTAAATATTTTACTTATACTACTTATGAGCTATATGGCTCTATAATTATTAGGCTCGTCTCTACTTCCCTTTTTGTGCAACGGTACTATTATACTTTCGCTCCATTCCGCGGGAAAACTACCTTCCTCGTAAATAGTATTAAATAAGTCTTTCAAATAAGGCACACTGATTTGGTAGGTATGTTTGAACATCTCAATACATAATCCATCTACGCCTGGGTTACAGTTATCTTTCAACGAACGAATGCTTGCTTCAATTTCGTCGGCAGATATCTCACGGTCCAGAACGTCTGCGTTTATGTGGGTGGCCAGTTCTGTAAACTCGTTCTGGTTAACGAAACGGGATGTATTGTCTGCCAAGTAAAGGTTTTCGAAGTAGTCCACCCATGAACTTGCAGAAATACTGTAGATACCTTGTTTTGTAGTATGATCACCATTCGAGTTTTTTATTTTCCTCCAAAATTCCTTTGGGCTAGTACGGGCCTTTACCAGGTCGTCTCGTCTACTTTTTTCTAAACATTCTTTTTTCTTTCTACATAAGTTTTTGAGCTCGTTTCTTGCATGAATATAATCCTGTAGATCTTCTCGAGTGTCTGTTATTCGAAACCGACGTAATAGTTTATATTTATTTTGCTTTGCCACCTCGCATTCACGGCACCACCAATCCGACTGTTTACCCGCAGATTGCCTTGCTCTACACCTATTTTGACTTACCCGCATTTTTGAGCCCGCAGTTTTGAATATAGTGATAAAGTCATTCAGTTTTTCGACGGTGTTCGTTGTGGTTACTGTATTGCTGAAAGATTCATATAATCTCTCAAAATTATTCACAAATTCTTCTTTACCCTCCTCACGCCATTTATATTTTATACATGCATGTTTAGCAGACATATCATTCTCTTCAGTACGCATATGATTAACATTGCCATTACAATACAAAGTACAGTACAATGGAAAATGATCTGAAAAATCAATACAATCAACACCAAAAGAGGAAATAATATGAAAAATATCAGTTGAAGCTAAGACATAATCAACAGTACTATGGCCGTCATTTGCTACACATGTAAAATTGCCGTCTTTTGTCATCGAACATACGACCATTTAGCATATGTATATCATGCATACAACATAGTTCGATTAGAGAATAACCAAACTTATTTATCGTTAAGTCTTTCGAATTACGCTGAAGGCAAAAATTATCACCTGGGTAGTCGGTTTCTGTACTATAAATAAAATCAACAACGTCTTGGGGGATGTAGTCAAGCATATCTTTCACACGAGCGTTCAAGTCCCCGGCTATGAGAAACGAGGTATCTGGGAAATCTGATTTTATAATAGTTAATTTGTCATTTAATAAACTTATGCCGTCGGTTTCCTCCGCGTCATATATAACAGACCCTTCTGGTGATACATATGTAAAATACATAATCAGATCTTTTGGTAAAGAAAGCATTTCCTTTGTTACATATAATACAATACAATCCGTAAACTGATTATATATTCTTGTTATCATGCCGTATCGACAAAAAGATTATCTTATTAACACTAATACACCGCCTGAATTACGAATACTGCTTTTTCTCTGGGATCTTATATTTTCAAAAGGAGTATAATCACTGAAAACATCACCATATTCACACAAACGCGATTGCCAAGTTTCATATAAAGCTATTAAATCAAATTGTTTTACATAATTAAGAAAAATCTATGTCATTTGTGAATTTCGCTAACCCTCTAACATTCAGGGAACATAGTTTTATAGTAGTTTCAACAGGTTTGTATTCCGAGCCTTGGCCACACCCCTATTCATCAACGCGAACGGGCTTTTTCTGTAGTTCGTCGTATGCGTAAGTTGTATTTTCAACAATAAGTTTGTCGAACTTGAAATGTACACGCTTATTCTCGGCGATACACTGCTGAAATAGAGGAAATAACCCGATCTAGCCCTTCCGATTCTCGGAGAAAGATCTTCTCCTATTCGTAATCCGGGATCGCCTTCCTTCCGCTTCCCCCGGAAAGCCGTCAGAATGTGGTCCCGATCGTGAAGAAGGGCGAATCGAACAAGAATCGGCCTGTTGCCGGCTCGCGACGGTAGGCGGAAAACGTCGTCGATCGGAATTGAATCACAATTAATGCTAAGTTTCTCCGTTAGAAGCTGTTTTATAGTGTCAATTAACATCGGTCTCGTTTCATTTTGCTGTTCGGGAACATTATGAAACTTAAGGTTGTTACGTTTCATTTGGGTGTCAATTTTTTCATGTTTGTTTTGACTAATTTCAGAGACAGATTCAACATGCTTCAGACGTTCTGATAGGTCATTGACTGTTTGCACGAGATTTTTATTTTGTTTTTTCAGCTCTTCGTTATCTACTTTAAGTTGATTTGCTGTATGTTCCATGATATCAATTCCTTTTACGTCCTTTCGTATTTCCAGAAGAATAAGGCCAAAGTCGAGATTTTGGCAATCTAGTTGATCAACGCCGTCCGTGACGGTATCTCCTGTATCCGTTTCCGAGATCGCTCTTGGGTCCCGGGAGTGTAGCATGTCTGTAATAGATATCTGACTGGTCGACCGCCATGATGAACATGCGCGTGGCGGCCGTGTCAACGATGCTGCGACGTCTGCTTCCTGTCCGGATGACGAAGACGCGGGTGCGTCGCTGCGTCCGCGTATTGTGCCGCTGTTACGACCTGCTTTTGGAGGGCCTGGGTTTGATTCGACGCACTGCGCTAGCAGCAAATAAAATAACACAGCCTTAATTGCCAAAGACAGTCCCATTGGTTTTAATGTCTGCAATGTTTGTTTACATTTGACAGGCTGGCTAAATGTTCCGATTTTTGCACGCCATTGCTGCACCGAAATACCCATTGTGCTCCGGGAGATGTACTTGTCAATTGTCAAACTCACACAAAGCCTCTTCAAATCGTGCGAAAAAGTCCACACAGCGCTCTTGTATCAACAATACGCATGCGCTCCAGTCAAGCGTGACGAATCGCCAGTTAAATAGATTTTCATACTAAGCCTTTTTATCAATGCACGTAAAAATCGACTGAGTTACTAATCTGTTACTAAAAATAGCCACAACTATACAACAGGTAAACTTGTATAAACCTTTATCAAAGTCACAAAAACAAAAAGTTTTCACCTCTGAGTAGTCCAAATCTATCCAAAAACACCTTTTATCACAATATTCGCTATCACACTTTTCAAACAACGTTTATTTCACTAAAGGACTCGAATGAAGCCGCTGAAACTGACTTTTTTATTTTTTTATGTGAATGTACTCGCATATTGCTATGTTTACAATTGACTGATTTAGAACAGTTTCAGTAAATTGTTCTTGTAAATCGTCAATGTTGATTTTATGTAGTCGTTACTGAATAAGTCGCTAATTTTTCTTAGTTGATCAAATAATTTTTACCGAAAAAATGCCTACTTACACCAATCTAAAAAGAAGGATGGCGATTAACACATATATTTGTCTATGTCGTTTGCAACATTTCAACACAGTCATGGAAGCAAACAGAACTTGAAGAACTTAAACGTGGTTATAACAAAACTTTGGTGAAAAGACCAAGAGCTAGTAGATGTTTAACTGTTTATGGCAGTAAGTAAAATATGTGTGAAAATGCGAAGTGTTTATTGACTAAAATTAACAATATCGACCGGAAAAAGCTGCATCATGCTTGACGTCGCGTTTCACATTGTTGACGTTTTGCTTTAGTAAACAAATTAATTGCATTCGATAAAAACCATGTGTGTTCTACTTGAGTGTGTGACATTTGATATGACGATTACATTTGAATCGAGGCATTTATATGTTTCATAGCTACTATGTTTTTGCGTTAAATTCGTTAGGACTATTTAATGTCGAGAAAACGAGGAAGATCACTCACAATTTTATTGTTATTACGCAACGTTAGATTTAGTCATTTCAATTAATTAACTGAATAATAATACATCAATACAAAAATAAATTTCGACAATATTGTAGGATGTATATAAAAGTTTGTTAATTCAATTGTGTGCATATATTTATTCGACTCGTTTCAGCCCGAAACGCCTCGCCGTGTAAACCTTTTTCAACTCGTCGGGTAAAGTCAAGCTCCCCGCCCTCTTTACAACCATACTATTACCAATTAAAACTTTGCAGACATTCAAATTAAGTGCTGTACAAAATACTCGCCACAGATAAACTATATGATTTTGCTTCACATATCAATATATTCAAAGGGGTTAATTCTTAAAAACAATGGGAACCTCCTTTCCTAGCCCTTTTGTCTGAGTTAATATTCTACAATGATCGATATTTACAATTGTAAAAATGATCAACAATTCATAAGGGTCCAACGAAATATCACGAGAGATGATTCGTGTTAAATTGACGTATGGTATGTACCGACAAATGATCCGAGCTATGTAAACAACATTTAGTTTAAAGCTGATGAAGGTATTTTACGTGGAGCTCACTTCGAATGTTAGCTGGAAATAACGTGAAAGTACAAGAAGTATTAAATATAAAGAAGTGAAACTCCAGCTGCTGGAGCAGCATTGAATTCTTATTATACACAATTAGTTGGTCCTTTATTTAAGGCAAGGCAAGTTACATAACACATAAATGAATAAAGCTGGGTTCACCGCCTTGGAACGGTCAATGCAAAGCGTTGAGGGTTTAAACCGGTTTTAGAGCGCTCAACCTCACACTTGGCCAAGCAATATTCATGATACATTTAAGTGTAAATAAAATTTAACCCCATAGCACTGTAACTCAAATTTAACAATAATAAAAGGGAATTAAAACGCATTCAATTTATTACCATTTAATTACTCAATGGTAGGAAAGAAACAAGATCAACAGAGCAACACATTTTTGAGGAACGATGAAATAAAATTACGAACACTTGTCAACTACATTCCTTCTTTATAGAAAAAGATTTAGGAATATAGCATCATAAAGATAATTCAGATTATCATCGCGCAAATACAGGAAGAAGCAGCAATAATGGGTGTAAAAGTTCCATATTACATTGCTTGGTTGTTTATGTGACTGCAAAACAAAAAACAAATAAATAAATAAATCAAGAAACGAGAGAAAGAGAGAAAATAAAATGAAAATAGAACGCTATAAACACAATGACCAAAAACATAAACATTTAATTTCGTAGCTTTAACAATTAACACTGATAGTTCCGATGTTTTCAGATTACCATTCTACAATACCCATCACGCAATAAATACATGCACTAGAGTGGCATTCGCATTCAAGAAGCGACACAATGCTTTGTCAAATGCTTGATGTTTTTGTGTCGCGCATGTTTCTGGGCGAATGGGATGTGGGATAGAACAGAACAGAACTTACACGTCAGCGTTTTGCCAGCTTTGCTGTGGCATAGAATCACGTCCCCATTGACAGATGTTACCTAGGGCCAACACCCGTTCAAAAGGGCCGATATTAGTGATATCAAGTGTCACGTATCCTTTAAAACATAATAAACGTACACAACTCCATTTGAGTGTAAATTTCGAATTATTTGTATTGATTTTATTCTAACACAAAGTTTTTCTATGTTCGTAAAATAGTCTGAACTACAAGTTAAATGTAGCGGCCTTTCTGCCCCATGACAAGAACAAATTGTGTGAGTGTAATATCCGGCCGCGTGGCGGTACATCTCCCTCTACTGGAAAACAATAAAATAATATAGATTGGAACACCCAATGATGACGTGTACAATGTACAATGTCCGACGAGAATGCGTGCACAACCACGTCCCCAAAGGTAGCGACGTAACATGACATATGCAACGGACGTATATGGATGTCAGCCCGCCATTTACACAAATCATACAACAGTCAATTGGCCGCATGCATACCCAAGACATGACTAATAAGCGAGATAAGCAAAACGTTATAACCTTAATACGTTCTTCTCGTCTAGTAGGACGTTATTTAGAAGATACCATCTTCACCGGGGATGAACAACTTTTGTCACGTGACCACAAAAGTCAACGCAGGTTGTTGAATTACATCAGGAATCCCGCTCCGTCAGGTAATTTTCATCTTTTTATAGAGAATATGTTAAAATTTCTGGACAATACAAAGCTTATGACATGCTTCATACCTTTTCGCATATTAAGACGCATTGCACTTGTTTCGAAGCTTTGCAGTTTTTAAGAACACTTCGACACAAACTTTAGATTTTCGATGCAAACGCAGTTTGATTTTATATTTTTTTACTTTCCATTCACGAATAAATCATATTTCTAGAAAAATGAGAGCACACGATGCTTAATTTTTGATGATTTATTGTATTTGCGATATAAGTTGTTGTTGTTATATTTAATTTGGGCAGTTCTTGCTATTTCAAAAATTTACAAACGCGGGTTGGTTGAGCAAACGCAGTTTGCTGAAGCTGGATTATGGCAAACGCAGGTTGGTTAAGATTACGGAATCCGGATAGTGACATCTATATTCTTGCCCTTCTTTCATCAAGGGCGACACACGACACACGAAGCGATACACGATATTTTGCGCGACAGTCGCGGCGACGCGCGATATTTTATTATTCAAATATCGCCCATATTATCCGAATTTCGTGTAACGCGGTCTAATTTCAGACCGCGACACACGACACACGAAGCGATACTCGATATGTACTGTTCAAATCAAATCATCATCAACATCTTCATCATCATCATCTCCATCTTCATCGCCATTATCATCATAAAATAAATCGCGATTCGGAGCGGAGTATTGTAAAATGAAGATCTCAAAAGAATTGAAAAATAATTTGTCGGAATGTTATTTTTCTCATGCTGTTTTGTTAGTTGTCCAAATATATTTAATATTAAATATTATCTTAATATTAAGATTTGGTAGTTAAAGAATGCAATTTGAATGAACACAATTGTATGCATATGTTTTGCTCAGCTGTGAAGATTGAGGGAACAATTTATAGAAGAACTGTGAGAATCATCTCTACAGTGTTGCTACTGTTCCGCAATTCATAATACTATATTTTCGGCACACGAGCATTTTACAAAAATGTTGAAAGTTAATAAAAACAAAATATACGGTGTTTGGGAAAACGTATTGAACACCTGAATGTTGAGACACTTTACGACAATGGGCTCGAGTTACAGGTTGTAGCACGGCGTCTCCGTTAGCAACGTACCAGTATAAATTTAATATAATAGCAAAATTGAACTGAGCCTCGCTCTGTGAAAAGGGGGTTGAAAGCATGTGCGTTAAGTGTTGTCCCATATTAGCATTTGCAGTCCGCACAGGCTAATCAGGTACGCCACTTTCCGTCTAAAATGGGCGTTATAATTCAAACCGATTGTGTTCACATTGGCTTTCAGAAAATAATCTAAATCAAATTTTATGATTTCAGGAAGTTTTTTTACCGTACTAGTCGCTCCCATGTGTATGGCTTGACTGGATCAACTGAGAGCAGCACTGCACAGCCGACCAACAGTGACGGATGCAATACGCAACAGCAGAATGACATCATTCGAAAAATAAGATTAAAGTAAGCCAAGATCCTGTGATTTAAAATTATTTAAAAATGTTTTAGGTTTAGAGATGTCTACAACAAAAGTCTTTTTAAAATGAATCATTATTTAATTGCCAGGAGACAGTCAACATTTATTTTATTTTAAAGGTATGCTTTGTACACTGAGGCACGTGCTCAGAAAATGCATTGTAATGAAGAGGATTATATGTGTCTAATGCAGATGTTTCCTAAAATGTGAAATTCGTTATATAAACTTATCAATACGTAATATTCAACAGGATTAATTTGCATCTGTCGTCAAAAAGGTTAATTGCCAAGTTGAAGAAGATCAATTTCATGTATTCACTAAGAGTCTAGGACACGGGTTCGAACCGTCGACGAGTACAGGGGTCATAATTGCCTGAAAATGATACTCAGTACTGTTAATAATTCATGATTCGACATAAAATGTGATTACATTTTATTGTCTTTGCTTCGGATGATGTCAAGCTGAAAAACTCGCTCTCAGTAAATAAGATGGTAAATGTTGTAAAATAAATAGTTTTCGATAACAAATATCATGTTTCAGGGACCACGAATTTGACATTCCAAAACGGAAGGAACCTAAACGAAAATTTGACACCGTGTCAACAAGCAGAAACGCTCTCCAGAAGGGAACGTTGGGTGTCCGATGGGAGAGGGCAAGACGAAATGACAGCAAAATGCTTCTAACATCAAAAATGGGAATTGACATTGACCCGTAAAAGGAAATCATAATATCATACGACAGTTTGTAGTTCTTTAAAAGACAGCTGTCATTTTTGATATTCGTTAACCAACGTTACCTATATTGATTCCGTGTAATGCTACTGAATTTGATTTTGTGTTGCTCTTTCTATGTTTATGCATTGAGGAGCTACCAATATTGGGGCCGTATAATATGCTGCCTATATTGACGCTGTGGGATGCTTCATTTAACGAGGCCTACCGGTATATTCAACCTTTTTGGGGGATTTGAAACAACAACAGACATATTGGATCTAACTTTATTTTGTTTGCTGTTATTTGTTTCAAGTTTTAAAATTACAGTTTCTAAAAAATGCCATGTATCTTGTATCTTGTTAATTAAAAAAAAGGTATCTTTCTTTTAGTTGCATAATGATAAATACTGTGGACCTATAAGGAGAGAGGTATCATGAAGCAAATAAAACAATCGATTCCTCTTATTCTGCAAGACATAGTTTTCATTTTAGGTGTATACCATTATCTTTTGATCCGAAACTTTAAATATAATAATAACTATTGACCTTTACATGGGCGCCTTGCAAATCACTAGTGTCTTCATATTGGTCATACAATATAATGTCTTTATGTGTTACGTGAGAATCCTGACAATCTTACAATATGATTGTTGGAGATAATACTTAAAATAAAGCTGAAGGCATACTACATCCATGACAAAGTACACTTCACCGAGATAAGTCTAACTATACTGTGAAAAACATTGAAAAACCCAGCGGTTGAACGCAAACAAGATCAGTGTCTTTAACAACAAAACGAACCAAACATATGCAGATTAATTGTTTTATTGCTGCAAAGAATATCCCGTATCGCAATAATAGCTTATACGCAAAACATTAAACTGGCCTATGTGCAACTTGAGAAGGAATTACAGATTTACATGTAATTGTTGACAATTCGCACAATGATTCCAATGAGACAAAAAGCTAACTCACCAAAAATATATTTTAATCATATTGATTCGAAATAGATAAACAAAAATCGCAGATTACAAATGAGTCTCGCTCTGTGAAAAGGGGGTTTAATGCATGTGCGTAAGGTGTCGTCACATATTAGCCTGTGCATTCCGTACAGGCTAATTAGGGACAAACCTTTCCGATAAACTCGATTTTTGCTCAGAAGAGACTTTCTTTTAACAAAACATATCATAAAAGCGGAAAGTGCCGTCCCTGATTAGCCTATGTGGACTGCACTTTACGCACATGCATTAAACCCCCTTTTCACAGAGCGCGGCTCAAATGTATATTCCAGCGGATATGGTGAGATCAACAATAATCACAGATAATCAACATAAATTACAATGATTTTGAAAAGATCAACAATAATCACAGATAATCAACATTAATTACAATGATTTTGAAAAGATCAACAATAATCACAGATAATCAACATAGATTACAATGATTTTGAAAAGATCAACAATAATCACAGATAATCAACATAAATTACAATGATTTCGAAAAGATCAACAATAATCACAGATAATCAACATAAATTACAATGATTTTGAAAAGATCAACAATAATCACTGGTTATATAAATCACAATTAATCGGTTGAGATCAACAATAATCACAGATAATCAACATAAATCACAATGATTTTGATAAGATCAACAATAATCACAGATAATATAAATCACTATTAATAGGTTAAGATAAAAAATTCACAGATAATCAACATAAATTACAATTATTTTGATAAGATCAACAATAATCACAGATAATCAATATAAATCACAATTCATGGGCTGAGATCAACAGTAATCACAGATGAGCAATAATGAACACAATAATTTGTATGAGATCAACCATTATCATAATCATTTTAAATTAGAATGATAAATGTTACAACAATAATCTTATTAAAAACAGGAATATCAAACAAAACAACACAAGATAAACGATATGAAACACAATGTTTAAGACGCAAAAACACGCGTAATACTATATATTATTGTATGACAGTCTGTATTTTCAATAATTAAGAAAATAACCACGGCACATTGGTAAGAATTAAAAATAATTCTTGGTCTTATCATCGTCATGCAACAGATGACTAGGCCCGGTGCTTTGCAGATCTGTGCTTTGATAGACTACTGCGGTGCCTGTACCTCTTTTCACACATATCACAAGCAAAGTTTTTCTCTCCATTGTGGGTGGCAAGGTGGGCCTGAAGGTCAATTTTCTCCCGGAGCGTTGCATTGCAAATTAAGCAGGTAAATTGCTTTGCAGCAACCTCCCTCCGGACGTGACGATTCAGGTCATCTTTGGTTGAAAACTTTTTGCCGCATTGTTCACAGGGGAACGGCTTTTCAACACCATGAATGCTGCATCTATATAACAAAAACAAATGGAACTGTTGAATTATTATTCAATACAGAAAAATACACACAGAATATTATCCATAACAATGTGGAACTTAACAAAATGATGGTCGTCAGAAGCGCTCCAGATAAGGCGCGTTAACGCGTATTTACGCATTTCAAAATCCAAAATACGCATTAAATAATATGTTTAAGGGTCCAATTACATACGTGAAGTATCGGAACGCGTACATTCTGGATTTATACGGTGTAAATTCCAATTGTTCAGTGACAATTTGCATTGAAATTTATCTGGACAATTATGGTCGTTAAAAACTAAATACTATAATGAGCACACCAATATGCACCACACTAGTAATAATGTGTTAAGTGTTTTAAAGCCGGCTTTTTTCGAAAACACCATTCAAAACATTTTAAATAGTGCTTTGCAACTAGGTTATAAAAACATACTTTCGCTCAGAATGCAATGACCTATGTTGAATTGTATCTTGATTTTTAAACCGACAGAACCTAGCATTGTACTAAAAACAAAAAAAATACAAACCTGTGTCTGTTGAACGCCTGTTTTGTGTAAAATGTTTTTCCACAACAGGCGAATCGTCCAGTCCCTCTGTGGCGCTTATCATGAAGCTTTAACCCCCACTTCGATTTAAATGTCTTTCCACAGATTTCACACACGAGCGTCATGTTTCTGTAATGAAAGAATTACTTTTTGTTAAAATATATTTCTAAAATGTTTTTATAAAGTTTTAAAGACTACACCAAAAGAGATATGAAACGCAAGTGATTGGATGTGACACACTATCTGCTATTCTTTTCGTCACAGTTCAATAAACATGCGTGTTTACTAATGCACGGGATTTTCGTGAGTTTTGGCGCGTTTAGCGTCATTCGAGGTCCGCTTAAAGGAGGCAACGCACGTTGTGGTTCAATATACTTGTAACAGTACTTAATGTGTTGATAAGCATATTTCCGCTCTGTTTAAATGTCCTCAATTGAAGTTCCGTAGTCATATATTGTGTTGAATAGTTAATATTTTCGTATTTGTAACCATATCATATTTTAGAAGACTTTCAAAAATGTGTACAGTGTGCGTTTCATTATCCTTTGAATATTCTCGCAACCTGCGTTTGCCATTTCCTATTGCTCAAGAAATACCAACCTGCGTTTGCAAAACAAAACAAAACAAAAAAATAAGATATTTTTCAATTTGCACCGCTATTTTTGTCATGAATCTTATTAAATATATTAAAATGAAGTGTAAAATCATACTAATTCAGTCGTTAAACCAATATTGTTGAAAGAAAATCATCAACACCACATAAACAAACAGCGTTTGCAATGCATTTCAGAATTTTGTGTCGAAGTGTTCTCGGAAAGTGGAAACAGTAAAGGCAATGGAATCATTTCAAATAAAAGTTTATTTAGTATACTGTGTCATAGGCTATCACTTGTTAAAAACTGAAATTTTGATTATATGAAAAAACAACAAAACTTACCTTAATGTACAAGATTACAATCTGTTTCTGCAACCGGCGTTGACTTTTGCGGTCACGTTACAAAAGTTGTTCATCCCCGGTGATCTTTACTAGCCATCTGGTATCCGTTCATTCATTAACTAGCTGAGTTACATCTATAATTAGCAGTTACAATATGTTCTGGTTATCTGGCTTTGTGGTGTCTGTTTGCATTTCAATTTAAGTATACACGATATTGAACTTGATGCAAAACAAATATAGATTAATACTATTCTTATAAATATATCTTAGGCATTATTTGACACACCTCCCTCTCATAAAAAAACGATTGTATATTTTATTATTTAGATTCTTAAGAAATCAAATTCTAAACTACAAGTAATCAATCAGTATCGTGCATAACCTATCAAAATACATATAATAATTATCTGTAGATCTAGTCGACAAGACTCAAATCTGAAAATGCAGCCCTCCATGGTATCAGAGCTGAGACGGTTGTAAAAAGACATGCACACATTTTAATATAAATGTGTTTTAGCAAAAACTTTCATCTTTACGTTCAACATATCATAATCATTCTGACTTGTTATAGTTACTAGTATTTGTTGATTTGTTGACGGTCCCTTTAAACACGTCTATTTTCAATACAAAACTAGTTTATAAATACAGGGGGCATATTATTGGTGACATGACATTTACCATACTTTACAGTTTGAAATTGGCCTTATTTGTTAACTCATCTAATAGCTATGTACAAACACGTTTAAGTTAAAGTATGAACTTTGGGCACAATACTATTCGCATATTAACCAAATATTTGAGTTCACGATCATTTAAAGACAATTTCTAATTCTATCGATATTTGTCTTTTCTTTTTTTCTTCGTCGTGGTTGACAGTCCCTTTAACAGCAAAGTCCTTTATACGTAAAATGCTATGGGCGACAAAACAGACAAGTAATATTGAAATAACAAAGATGTTACTCCTCTCATTACAAAATGAATGCGATATGTTTTAGAAAATTAACTATTATTCGACTGGGGTCTAATTGTGAACATGATTTCATCGAAAACTTCATTGCATTCCTGCAAACCTACTTTTATAAGATTATCGGAAAAAACTACATAAATATTTTATTATATTTGTGGCAAAACGAATGGATATATGTAGAACATGCCAATACATATATATGAACATTAAATATGAACATGGTTAAAGCCTTTGAATGGACGATTAATATAGCAATTGGAGTTCAAACCGATTTTACTAAAACCCTAAAGGCCCGTTATGAAAGCAGTTATTCACATATTTTTGCCCTTTGAAAAACAATAGTTTCGTAATGTTCGAATATTTAAAAATCAGCAAAACCGTGCGTACTCATTTTTTTATTTCAATATAAAACAGTTCCTTATGCATAAAGTATTGTATTGTTTTTTATTTGGAGTAACTTCAAATCTTAGGTAAATTTGCGAATAATCTTGAGTCAAAAGTTCATGTTACATTAAAATTGCTTCTAACTAGTAATTTGTTGAGTTGCGAATAAGGAGAATTGTAAAACAAAAAATATGAAAAGAAAACCAAGTGTATAGTGATTTGAATACGTGCCTTTCGGCATAGAATATGACATATTTTGCATACTTTATGTGGTCATGTGACCATTAATAATCTGCCGGATTTATTATTTATGCTTTTTTAATGATCGCGATTGTCTTCGTGATTAGACATATTCGTTTTCGATAGTATTTCAGCAAACAAATGTGTTGGATATCTGTGAAGAATAAAAAGCGGTGTACGTAGTGATCCTGTTTCACAGATGCTGATCTTTTAAAAGCAAACGAATTGTATTTTTAGTGTTTTGTTTACATTGTATGACTAATTTTTCATTCAGCAGTCAGAATCATGGGGTTTTCTACTAATTTACATAAGTTACAAATAAAATTATTTAACACTACAGAATTACGTACTGGCATTCAAATCACGGTCACCTGAAATGTTGTGTCAATACGCAAAGATGCACGTGACACCCATGTTTATAACAGTAAAATGTTGTTCGTATTAAAGGGCTTAAGGTTTATTGGGTTTAATACTTCTCTGGACGTCCAATTAATGTGTACTTATATAAGATCATTCGTACTACATGATGAGAAAACCTTGGTCATACAAATCCCGATTGTTTTGTTGGCTATTAATTGCATAGTGAGTTATAATTTATTTCTATATTTGTCTTCATTTCAACATGATTAAAACAGTCAGCCTTCAAAGTTACTTATCAAGCTCATGGCGATTGGAAGTAAATTGATCATGAAATAAACAAAGCTAACACTGTTGTTCCAAACAATGTGCCATACGATAAAATGAAATATCCCATGCCATAATTATTCAAACACTATTAACAACAATATATGCGAGTTTCAACGTTCTATGTCAATATAACACAATGCATCGTCAGGCGCTGAATCGTTTTCACTAGAAAATCATCCAGATAGTCGAGTTCACGTGGCTAGAGAGAAAAATCAACAGACACAGGGCAAACGATGTGATTCAGAGGGATGATTCAAAACATTACCACCAGATTGCTTTCATCGTAAGAAATTAAGTAGTCGTTAGTGTCATCAGTTGCAGACCAGTCTCCAGATGGCACTTCTCACTCAGCATCTAAGATAAACATTGAAACACCACCAACATCCAGGTATAGGCATTAACGAAGACGAAAAGATTAAACACTGCTACAACTAGTTAGATCGAATCATAGTCAAGGTCCCGAAGAAAGACACACTATCGTTCATAGCGACTTGAACGCTAAGTTTGGACCAAATGCCTATCAAGACTGGTAAGGGACAGGCGGTTGATATGGCTTAGGGGAGATCAATGATAGAGGGCTAAGACTTATAAGTTCATCATAAGCCACCAACTGACTCTGGCAAACACGCCGCTTCCACACAAGCCGTTCAGATCAGCAACATTGCATGCTCAAAACTGGAAATTACACAACTATATCGATTGATACTGGCGCCGCGACGGTTAAAGTTCTGCATCATCAAGGGAACACAAGGGTGCGCAGACATCGAAAATGATCACGACTTAGTGCGCACCATCATTAACCTGAAGTTAAAGACAAAAAGTATCACAAAGAACCCTTGACTTTGAGAAGCTGGAAGATCCAGAGACAAAACAGGCATGTACAGCTAAGATATGTTCGAAACCAAGAACAGTAACACTTTCATCTACAGAAGGAAACCCTGCTGTCATCGGCTAAGGTATTTCTTGGGAGAGGGCGAAGGAAGAACCAGCCATGAATGACATGCACACTCATGCTCATATGTGACAAAAAAAGAAAGCTGATGCATAATAAACACAACAAGCAGGAAATAAGAACAGAATACTGAAAGCTAACAGTAAGATGAGGAATAATATGAAAGATACCAAGGAGTATTAGGTTGATGAGCAATGCTAAAACATTGCAAAAAAAAGAGATGACAGCACGCATCAGTAAGAAGGCCCACAGCTCCCAGTAAGCTCAAGACCATTGTTATAGCAGACGCTGACGGGAACCTCCTGACAGGGAGTGCCGCACTGATGACCTGACAAATGTAGCGACCTCAATGACTACTCGCTTCGACTAGACTCTAGTCTCTTTCAGAAAAGTCCAAAGAATTTACTAAGTGAAATGATGAAGATGATAATGCTGCATCTGCTGATAACAATTATGATAATCATGATGATTCTTATCTTGATGGCACATTATTGGTTTACATTATATTGGGACAGTACTCGCACACAAAATAAAATGCACATTGCTTCCGCTTGTTTCTGTCTTCGACATTTTGTTGAACGGACATGACATTGAGGGTATTAATCTGGCGTATGTGTAAATGATACTGCATACGTTTCTGTAGGAATATCGGTACCATCATGTCGGTTTCCATGCAAGATGGAAGAAACTGTGCCTCTACGAGCTATAATACTTAAGGTGGTTTATTTGGAACACTTTATACGGACTTACTTACGATTTGAACAATTTAGTTTTCTATCAGATAATGCCAAATGTTATTTAAGTTCATAGTCGTTAAGCATGTTAGCTGCATACTTGAAGTAATCTCCTTATTAGGATGGCAAATAAAAATAAAAGTGTGAGTTATGGATGTAAATGTTAGTTACAATATGTCATTGTATTAGTCTTAAAATGAGAAGTGATGAACATTGTTTTAACTGCATTAATAATACCAACATGGTTCGGTAAAATGCCACGTGTTACTGTATCAAGGACAGTCATGCGGTTGTGACACTCATTTATGTAAAGATAACGCACACGAATAACGCATGTTTCTGAAGCATCAGTTTAAAGTAACATAAATACTCAAAAGCAACGAATATTTCGTATAATATTTCGAAACAATAAATATAAAATATACAATATCCACGTTTCTTATAGCAATAGCCAATATATCAACGCTAAATGTGGTATGGAAACATATTTTCAAAGAGATACAGAATATTCGTTTTTAGCCGGATTTTTTTCGAAAAAATCTCGGCTTATAGATTGATGTTGTCGGGCGGGCGGGGGGGGCGGGCGGGCGGGGGGGCGGGCGGGCGGGCGGGGTGGCGGCGTGCTCGAAAATGTTAAAGTTCTTATTTCATGGTATAACTTTGGTATGCTTGGACCTAGAGTCTTCAAACTTGACATGAAGGTTGGCCAGGATTAACAGATGACCACTGGTCATTTCAAGGTCATTCATTTGAAGGTCAAGGTCACTGTGACCTTCAATATAAAAAATGTTAAAGTTGTTATAACTTTGGTATGCTTGGACCTAGAGTCTTGAAACTTGACATGAAGGTTGGCCATAACTAGTTAGTAACCACTGGTCATTTCAAGGTCATTCATTTGAAGGTCAAGGTCACTGTGACCTTGAATGTAAAAATGTTAAAGTTCTTATTTCATGGTATAACTTTGGTATGCTTGGACCTAGAGTCTTCAAACTTGACATGAAGGTTGGCCAGGATTAACAGATGACCACTGGTCATTTCAAGGTCATTCATTTGAAGGTGAAGGTCACTGTGACCTTCAATATAAAAATGTTAAAGTTGTTATAACTTTGGTATGCTTGGACCTAGAGTCTTGAAACTTGACATGAAGGTTGGCCAGAACTAGTAAGTAACCACTGGACATTTCAAGGTCATTCATTTGAAGGGCAAGGTCACTGTGACCTTGAATGTAAAAATGTTAAAGTTGTTATAACTTTGGTATTCTTGGACCTAGAGTCTTGAAACTTGACATGAAGGTTGGCCAGAACTAGTAAGTAACCACTGGACATTTCAAGGTCATTCATTTGAAGGTCAAGGTCACTGTGACCTTGAATGTAAAAATGTTAAAGTTCTTATTACATGTTATAACTTTGGTATGCTTGTACCTAGAGTCTTCAAACTTGAAATAAAGATTGGCCAGTACTAGAAGATGACCACTGGTCATTTCAATGTCATTCATTTGAAGGTCAAGGTCACTGTGACCTTAAATGTTAAAATGTTAAAATTGTTATAACTTTGGTATGCTTGGACATAGAGTCTTCAAACTTGACATGAAGGTTTGCAAGCACACTTAGATGACCACTGGTCATTTCAAGGTCATTCATTCTAAGGTCAAGGTCACTGTGACCTTGAATGTAAAAATGTTAAAGTTCTTATAACTTTGGTAGGTAAAAATGTTAAAGTTCTTATTCCATGTTATAACTTTGGTATGCTTGTACCTAGAGTCTTCAAACTTGACATAAAGGTTGGCCAGTACTAGAAGATCACCACTGCTCATTTCAATGTCATTCATTTGAAGGTCAAGGTCACTGTGACCTTCAATGTTAAAATGTTAAAATTGTTATAACTTTGGTATGCTTGGACCTAGAATCTCAAACTTGACGTAAAGGTTTGCAAGCACACTTAGATGACCACTGGTCATTTCAAGGTCATTCATTTCAATGTCATTCATTTGAAGGTCAAGGTCACTGTGAACTTAAATGTTAAAATGTTAAAATTGTTGTAACTTTGGTATGCTTGGTTTGCTCATGCCTTGAAAAGTACTTACATTTCATTTTGACCTTTGAACAATATTTCAGTAATTTAAGTATTGCATTGACAAAAACACGAAAGGTACTTTCCTGTCATTTAAATCAAAAATCCGGCTTCAATGCGGTCATCTCCGACCGCGGAACTCTTGTTAATTTTGTGTGGATCCCTTTATTCCATTTTAATTTCCCGCAACACTATCTATTCATACGACACACAAACACTTAATTGGTACATGGACATGTGTTTAATATATTGTTATTTTTACATTTATCTTGTTAAAACGAGCACCCATAACACAAACCACCTGTCTGTATAATACGTTAGCTGCTTCTCATCGTTTCGAAGATAAAATGGATTGCGCATACCCTTGTATCTCATGACCTGTCTCCTACGACACATATGAATGGTATTTACTGATACCATACGTCTTCCGGTGTATATGCTAACAACATGTGTTCTGTATGATATTATTGCTGATGCAAATGCATTATATCAATGCAAAACGAGATAATGATTGATGCAAAGCATCAAAAAGCGTAGGTAATTTCAGAGTAAAAAGCACTCAATGAAGTTTCATGGAACGATTTTGTTTCTACTGTAAATATAACTATATTTGCCGATTATTTTAAAACAAAATAGAAAAAGATACTGGTATTATCATTATCTATGATTTTGTGTTATAACTCCCAAATAACCATTATCCATGATGTTGTGTTATAACCCCCAAATAACCATTATCTATTATTTTGTGTTGTAACCCCCAAATATTTCATAGTTCATTTAATTTACATTGGTTTCCTTTTTTTACTGGCATCCGTTTGCAGTTTTCATTAATGGAACAGAACTGTGTAGGTTTAAAAAAATCTGCTTCATCTTGTAAGCGTAATTTCATATTTTTCTCAACTTCAAGGGGAGATTATTCTGAACTTATTCTTACGTTGCTAATTTACGATAGTGGTTAAGTACTCATTGATATGAAAACATTGCACAAGTTTTAATGTGTTTACGACCCGCCACCCCCCCACCGCACCCTCTAACACGTATATTTCATGTGCATAATAAAAACAAAAAATGGTTACAATAAAACAGCATATTTATTTAAACTAAAATGTCTACATCAAAACAAAAAGTTAACATAGAACATAAATAAAATTATTTGATTCTACTGGGGCTCGAACCTGGGGCCTCTCACATGTGAAGCGAGCGTTTAACCACTACACTAAGGAACCGCTTGAAAAATCACCTTCTAACTAAGATATTAATAAACTATTAATAGTCGGTTTAAATGTAAACCCGGAAGTTTAAACGCTGGATAGTGACCGGGGTTAAAGGTCCATACCAAAGGGTCTTTACCACTGGCAAGATACGGATCAGGCCTGCGGCCTTCTATATGTGGTTCTTAAAAAATAACCTGTAGGAGGACTTGATAGTAATGAGACTTGGGTGCTGTGATGGTGTTCCTCATTGATAAGCGGCTGCTTCCTGTATCAAAACTCATTATTACAATTAATAATACATGTCGCGCTTCGCGCTCTATAGCGCCTTTATAAGTTACTAGGTGGTTGCTAGGATAGTGGAACAAAGAAGTTTTGTTTTTATACAAAACCAGAAAGTTTCACCGATTCGCGTATTTGCCCAGTCCCTGTGATATTTTATTATTACCCAGTCCATGTGATCAGTTATTAATTAAAACAATTACCTTTGCATTTTTGGCAAAAAATGTTGTAGTAAATGTAATATGCACAAATGTAGTACTTATTAACACTAATTTACACAAAAAATCACCACTATGCAAGATATTCTGACAACACAAATATATACATTGATCCGTAAAATAACTTCTGCTCCCATAAGCGAAAAAAAAACGTATTACGTACTAGTCGCCGCACTTCAGTGCGACGCCAATCAATCAAAGTGTATAAGTAACCAGTATAACACGTATATTGGATGCATGAGGATTTAGAGGATATGATACAGGTATTCGACTATGCTTATTTCTTTTCCTGTTATTTTACAGGAACTTGTTTATATATTTTTGGCCATTGTATGAGGTATAAATATCGTGACTGTATGGACAAGACTGCTGTAAAGTTAAAGTACAACAACTCAACAGTGGTTTTAACTAAAGTATGTGTTCTTTATGTTGGTCCCTACGGAATGTTATCTGGAGACGGCAATATAAACCGGCTATCGACCTTCACCCCTGGTGATCAGTTCATTTATATGTTATTGAACTGAACATTTAATTGAATACATCAAGATCACCGGCCCATAATATATAACACAACAGCACGATCTAATACAATTTCAATGTTTGTTCTATGTTTCTTTAAATGTAAACATATACTTCTTACGAGTGTAAAAGATAGAATAGTTAACAAATTAATGCCCTTATACTGTTGTCACTATTCGAAGACATTAAGTTGAAAACAATCGGTTTAAGTTTCTCCAAAGTACCACGAATGTAAATATGAATTCCTTAAATCACGATAATTATCTTAATGAAAACATTCAGTTTACGGTTACCACTACGAAATCTTGCAAACGCAACTTTATTGTCTTTCGTTATTCAGGAAAATATATACATCGAGATCCAGATGCGTTTTATAGCATTTATAATGATATTAACGACTTGAGTGTTTAATTGAGTCGTGGTATTTGTCTGAATGAGAGTCAATAATATGTTGTTTGAATATTATAATAAATAAATTGTAAGCGTCTATTTCTTGATGTTTCAAGGCATGCCCAACTTCTTATGTA
The DNA here is from genome assembly GCF_020536995.1 of Dreissena polymorpha. NCBI lineage: Eukaryota > Metazoa > Mollusca > Bivalvia > Myida > Dreissenidae > Dreissena > Dreissena polymorpha. The sequence continues at coordinate 45,489,613 of NC_068366.1, read as the reverse complement.
AACATAATAATTTGTATTTGAGTGGCCCAACCGTTCCTTCCGATATTGTCCAATGATACAAGAATTAAGTAACAGTTTCTAAAATAAAGATCATTACTGAGCTTTAGCAGCAATTGCAACTGTTGCTTATTGAGTTAATATAGTATGAAATACACATAGGTTGTCTTCAATATGATCTGTTTTTGGTTGTATTAAAACTGACTTGTATTCATATTGATTACATTTATTTAATGATGTAACTTTTTAACGTTTAAACAGTTTTTGCACAGCTTGTTATATTATATGCAAACATTAAACATTGTCATCAGGTAACTGATGATTAATACAAATATAAGATCAACATTTTTTTAAAGGGCAGATAATTAATCAATTAACAAATATAAGATTATGGAATTTGTGTTGTCTCCCTGTCTGGTACCAACGTTGCTGGGGAACCACTCTGTTGTATTTGAATAAGAATACATTACCCTCCCCGTCTTGAAAAATGAATCTTTGCACATGACTGCAAGTTGTTATACATTGATTTAAACATGTAGAATAACTTGTTAACTTCACCCTTTCCTTCACGAGATTTTAATAATTCAATGTAATTCATTGAATCAAAAGCCTTAATAGCCCCTGGTTAGATATTTAGATACCATCGCCTCAAGTCAAAAATATTGTCAACTTCTAAATATTCATGGCGAAACCTTACCTACAATGCATCAATTGTATTATAGGCTTCCGCCAAATCGTAGATGTGTTTGTATTTGTGTAGCTTACATTGTATTTGAAATTGAGGTACCTCGGTAATTCCCTCGATCGGTAATCGGGCAAGAGTTATGGATTTGGCATATTACATTAAATGTTTGTGGGAATATACCAGGCGAAAATATAGTGTTAACGAGTAAAACAAGTGGATCTATATTGTCATCAGTATTTTTTTTAATTCGGAAGGCATACAGTAAGGTCGTCAGTTCCGAATCACTAACGAAATTATCAATGTATACTTTAAAACAGCAACCGACAAAGATTTCGAATTTAGGGATTGTGTCAAATCATTTCAACCTCGATCCTGTGCTCACCTTGATTTTCGTGAAGTTTCTAAATATAAATGTGTGTTTATGGTTTTCCTCGATCGTACGATCGTACAATTTCTCCATTTCCGGTTAATATTCTCCAATAGCGAATCACGTGACAGCAGGTGCATTTTCATTACAGGGGTTGTCTCAAAACAAACTTCAACTGTCAAATCGTTTATTTATCATTCTTTAAATATCAGCAACATAACCTGATTGGAATGTATAAATCACAGAACTTGTTATAACAATAACAATAAAGAAAACAAACATACACAATAAAGAAAACAATAACAAACGGGCCCTTTCAAGAAAACCCAGTGCAGTGCATATATTGTAATCTCAGATCAACCTGTGCATCTGCAATCCACACAGGCTGATATGTGATGAATGTTTCAATTTAAAAAAATACATTAACACAGAAAATACAAAGAAATGGTAATGGATTAAGCCTTTCTGGACTGCACAGGCTGATGTTATATTTGGTTCCATGTCAATAAATAATTGTCCAACTTCAAAAGAGGACATCATTTGGCAAAAATACTGGTCAGAGTCATGCATAGAATCTAACATGATAACCCTAAATATATTAGTTAAGTTTCAAGTGAGCACCAAAATAAAAAAACTTACAAAGTCAAAGTAAAAAGAGGCTCATGCTAGTTGTTCAGATAAATTTTTGATCAGTTACAGGGTTGGGCATATGACCTGATATTATGACCATGAAACAAAGTGTATTTTATAAACAATAGTAGGCAAGCAAAATCACCCATGCTTTTAATTTATGCTTTTGGTGTGGTTTCAATTGACAGATCCATAGCAAAACCTTCGGGTGATTTTTCCAGAAGCAAACACAGCTTGCTAAAGCTAGCCTTGATATCAGACTGATTTATCACATAATGACAAGGAAACACAACACCACCCCCTTCTTCATTTGGGGCTGGCCATGGTTGAAAACTTGGCACTGGCTCCCCCGTTACCTCTGCTGTTATGGTTCCAACCTCGTTCATAATTGAAGAACAGAAAATTGACAAGATTTCAGGAACATGTCCTATTGGGTGGCCTGCTACATCTGATAATTTCAGCTGGCGCTTTTCATCTGTAACTGTATCATAGACACTTTAAGGAAATGTTTCCAACGTTGGCAACCAAACCAAACATGCATCTGGATCCTTTTTATTTCTATATTCTCTGTCAACAATCAACTGTGTTGGTGGACTAGAGATGAATGGTCTAACCTTAAACACATGGTAACCTTTTATCACACAGTTCTTCAGTGTCATTTTGTTTGAGTCAAAACTTGTTATGTTGGGGGTAGGGTAACAGTCTGTAGTCCTGTTCTCATTGATAATTGTTCCACTAATGTTACCCGATGTTGAAGGCGTATCGATGTCGGGCTGAAGATAAAAGAATTCTAACTGCTGATTAAATGAGGATGACATACACACAAATGAACAAGAGCCGTCTCCATAGGAAGACATATGCCCCAAAAAACAAAACGCGATTTCGAAACCTAAACGTGATTTTAAAACCTAAACGTGAACCTTAAGTTCAAGGTCAAGGGCAAAGGGGTCAAAATGTGTATGTGTATGGAACAGCCTTGTCCATATACACATGCATACCAAATATAAAGGTTACATTTGAAGCTACATAACAGTTATGAGCTTTTTTCGAAACCTAAACGCAAGTGTGACGGACAGACAGACAGAAAGACGGACGGAAATGCAATCACTATATGCCCTACCTTTGGGGGGATAAAAAATGCATGTTATAGTAACAAGTAATATATTTGTGTCACTTTGTTCTTATGACACGTGTTTGATCCCCACTGCGGGAGAATTCTCACGAAAGACATCAAGTACGTATTAAAAGTTATTGAGATGGCTTCAAATGTCATTTAATGAATGACTTTTATGTGGCATGTATAATACAAATATTCATCAACCATAATATTCAGACCTGATGAAATAATTGTGTATCTACAGGAAATCAGGACAAAAGAAATGCTCGTCTTCTTCCAATTATAGGCCTTTTCCCTCTTTTTGAATTCGGCTCTGGTTGTTTCCTCTTTTTTTCTGGTTTTGTGCTTGTATTCTTTTTCTTGAGAAAAGAAAGTTTAGCTCTGTGTTCTTTTTGGGCATAGCTTCTGACTTTTTAAAGTTGTTTTAAGGACGTTTTTCTTATACATTCAGGTGTTGTTAGATTGTCTGGTAAACTGTTTAAAACTGTCTGTTTCATTGGCTTTGCAGCCTCACTATCCTTTGGAAAACTCAGGCGATATAACCGTTTTTTCAGTTGAATTTTCTGTCGATTTTTCTTAGTTGATTGGTGATGGTTGACTTGTTGCTACACTAGCAGTAGTCACAGTTACAACTGCATGTGCCAATATATCCAATCCAGTGAAGTTGGAACTCTGTTCTTCTAAGGTAGATGTTGATGTCTCCATTGTTGGGTTTGCTCTGTGATAATTTTTTTGGTAAACATCAAAGCATGGAGACTGCCCTTCAATGTTATAACCTTTTTGTATTTTGTTCCTGTAACGGTCACGAAACGGTGTAGAAAGTGTTTCTTCAAAGACTTCTAGAGCTCCTTTTGCTTTCGTCAGTTCTGCTAAAACTTGACAGTCATCAGTGGCAACATGTTGGTCTGCCACAGATTCTGGACCGGAGAAGGTCAATTCCCGGTTTTAGCAATTCACTCGTGATAACAGAGCTATCAACTGGATATATGCCAGAGGATTTAAATGAGTTTATGACTGTAAGAGGCTTGTAGAACTGAAGGTAGGCCTTTGTCAATTTATGCGCGAAAACCTCTTTGCCAATACATTTTCCGGGATTTTCTCTCATATACTTCCTGGATACCATGTGCCATGTTGACATTAATGGTCCAAATACTCCCTTATCCAGGGGTTGCATCAGGTGTGTTGCATTAGGAACCAAACGGTACAATTCAATGCCCCTGGCTATTGCTTTCATGAAAACTGAGTGAGCTACATGGCTGCTAACACCGTCCATTAATAACACAACTGGACGGTCAGTTCCCGCAAACTTATCAAAGTGGTCAATGAATTTTGAAAAGGTATCAAAATCCATCCATCCTTTTTTGTGAATGCAACGTCACTCCCTTCTATTGATCCATTTAATGGATTGTAACCTCTTGGTTTTTGCTCCGGGTAAACCAAAAAAGGGTGGCATCATTTGACCTGTTGCACTTCCACAGAACATCACAGTCAAGCGCTGCTTCCCACTGGTTATGTGTGGTACAGACAGGTCTCTTTTATCAGGTCCAATTTCTTTTGACGTGTTGCTTCCTATGTTGAATCCTGTCTCATCAGCGTTCCATATTCTACGTGGTTTATCAATTAAGTTCTTATCAATGAGAAAGTCTCTAAAACTGTTGTACCACAAATCTGTTTTTCCTTCGTTAGTTTAGATCTCTTTAGTTCTAACTGTGTCTCAATGCGTGAACTAATGACGTGGGCATTTCTACGCATAAATGCGTAATACCAGGTTTTGCCGAGTCGTCCATCTTTGTAGGGAGTTTTTCGCTTTTCTTTCTTAACAACATCTTCTACAAAGTCAAGAATTCAACCATTTGAAGGCCAATCCCTCTCTGTGCAACTTCGCTTAGCCAACTCTCTTCTTCAACTTCATTCAAAATTGAGCTCGATCCATTTAATTTAAAAACGTCAACTTCTCCTTTCCATCGTCTGTTTAACATTGAATAAGACATATCATTATCCATTTCAGCTTTCCTCAACGACACATCTTTACTTACACTCAGACTGTACAGAGCCCTCCTCACTCGTTATTTTTTCCCGGGACTCATTAGGTTCCCACGATATTTTCTTTGCCTCTGATTGAGCAGGACTGCTCACATGTGAAGGTCTCTTTCTTGGACCGATATCCTGAAATAAAAACAGAGGTTTCTTTTACTGTGATCGATGCATGCCAATTAATCTGCCAAGCCTATAGAACTAACATATCATTCATGCTTATTGTTAATCATTTACCATTAATCTAGCACTACCCCATACAGATTGTGCAATGGTCAAAATGGGTTACACAACAAATTACAATTTTCACCTATTTAGTTAATAAAAGGGTACTAATATGCAGCAAAATTGATGGAGACACACATAAATGCAAATCAGAGACTCTATTTTCTCTTTAAAAAGTACATATTTAGACATGAATAGTATATGCATAGGGTTGCAGTCTGTTAAAGTAATATATCATATTTAAGTATACTCATTCCATTTGAGTGTTGATACCTCCAATATTTTTCGGTGGGAAAAATACATAAACTGACTCCACATACTATTGTTGAACAACGAGTGTACCTACTCAATATTCAAAATTTTAACACATCTACAAAAATAGATATTATATGCCTGCAATAGTTTGACTATTAATCTTTTTTTCTATTTGCAATCCCACAATATTGTGGGTCTATATTGCCGGTAAATGAAAAAATGCCAAAGGTAATAATGTGAGTGTTTCTTTGCATAAATACAAAGCAAGTATAATTTATGTACCTGGGACAGTGGAATACAGGAACAGGAAGAGGAAGTCCACTTCTACCACAAATCAACAGCAGCCGCGTGGACGACAGGAACGTAATGACTGAGCAAGAGGTCCTGTCTCCAATCGCCTGTCCCACCTAGCCTTTGTGATATTAACACATTTATATGGTTCAGTTTTTTGTATAGGTTTCAAAGATAAAGTTATACAATATTGGAATATAACTACAAACCCAATACAAAACCGTCTATCAATTTATGACTGAATTTTGCAGTGTGTCTACTATTGTTAATGAGCATATATTAAAGTTAGAAAGTTTAAAGAAATGTACCTCGGACTGTGGAATAAGAGATGGCTGTGGACGCCAATGACGTGACGTTTGGGTGAGAGGTCCCGCTATGCACTGAAGCCCGACTCCAATCACCTGCACACTTTCCTAATAATGAACACATATATTTGATTCAGCATTTTGTCAGTTTTAGATAAACTTTAGCTATTTTCAATTTTCAAGTAGTATGAAGTAATACAATTTCTTATTTTTTCACAAAAATGATACAGATATGCATATTCATGAAGAATGCAGACAGGATATTCCCATTTTGAGTTGTTTTATTCCATGTACATTAACTGCAAACATATTTGATATGTGATTGATGTCTTACCTTTTCGTTGACACGATATTATACAATTCAACTATCGTTTAGTTTCAATTAAAATAACTAATTGAAACTTTGTATGCAATTCAAACTGTTCGTGTACTTTATTTAAGCAAATAATTCAAATGTCAGTTACACTGACCAGTTTAAATAGCTGTGTGAAAGTTAATAAATAAATTTGAGACAACCCCCGTTACGCGAAACGGGTATTTCGAAACTGGCACCTGTACCAGACTCTCTGTTTCACGTGTTTTAATCAACAGTTCAACTGTAAATGTACACATGTAGTTGTTTTCTGATTCTCTGATTAATATCCTTGAAATCGATACCACGAGCACCCACATGTACGTTTGACAATGGATTAAGAAAATAATCGTTTCTTTCTCAAGCATCACCATGCCCGCAGACAGAGTATTCGCTCCATTCGAAAGAATTTCTGCGAGCGTTTCATTGATGGTTAATGTTTAGAGTTGTTTGTTTACTTCCGGTTTTTGAGGATAAAAACAACATCAAATGTTATTGTTCATGACTGAATAATTTCTTTAGTTAAAAGCGTTAAGTTTTTTGTGTGTAAATGTTAAATTAATTTCGATTTGTTTCGGAACTGGAGAGTTGTTGGAACTGACGACCTCACTGTACCGTCAATTCCGCAACTTGTAATATTTATTAGTTATGACATTGCGACAGATAACAACATCGATTAATATGTACGCATTAGGAACATTAGCGGCTTGGAGGTATTCAATTATATTATTATATTATTGAACAATTTAGTTAAGGGAATTAATATATAATCAATAGTGGACGATCCAGTATTTGATAATTATTAATATTCGCCTCAATTATCAGTATAAAAATTGTTCATTCAAGACATGAATGTCGAATACACAATACAGATTGGCCAATGGACGCCAAACAATAACTGCTTATCAAGTTTATGTTACAGCCTGTAATTTCAAAGAAAATACCTTGATAGTAAACGTAACCATATATCTATTTTAAGTTATCAGAGGGTAGGCAATCAAAATAATAATTACGCATATTTAATCTTATGCGAGAGTTCCACGTGTTCGACAAACATATAAATTAAAACAGCAACATCACTGCATATAAGTCATCATCAAGTCATGTTTAAGCTTTATTATTTTATAAAAGTATTTCAATCGATGATAATTCCCACACAAATATTCATTTTAGCACACTTACATGTCTCTAAAAGTATTGTGGCCAATGATGCATTTCAAACGCCATAATATGCTTTTATCGCATGATCAAAATGGTGCAGCCAGGTCTCCTTGCTATTCACTAGTGTGCCCTTTAACGAGTCTTCTATCATCGCGCATCGATGCAAAAATGCCGACGAACACGCAGTGCTTTACATTCGTGTTTTTCTGTTGTTTTAAAGTGTGTGTTTTTATCTAACGTGCATGTTCATACTGTGGGCGTGAGCGTTGTGTTACTGTTAAACGCTCATAAAAGCAAGATCTAACAAATGATGTAGATAAGCAGCCCTATTCGACTAAAATACAAACAACTGCTCCTAAAAAACACCAGCCATGTCCATATTTCCTAATCTAATTCAGACAAAACGCTGAAGTGTAATTTTATTCCGTGCATAACTTATTCACACAGAACCATGTACGTCACTAAAGGTCGTGCACACAGTCGCGGTTAATGACAACACAAGATTACGTTGTTCACATAGCATGGATCATGCGTTGGTGGATACCACACACGATTCCTCAAAACCAATCGTTTATCGTGATATTTCGTTGACTCCCATATATTGACGCGGCAAAAGTGTTTATGAAATCAGGTTTTAATGTATGTAGATACTTACCCGTTTGAATGAATTACTTTGTGAATCTAACAAATTTACTACGCAGAGGCCCTAAGTATAGACTGCCTATTCCTGTTGATTTTGATAACTGCATTAAGAAAATCGTAACATCCTTACACGATTATTGCACTAAATGGTGCAGGAAGGAAAATGCTGAAATTACTGCACTCAATGAATGGAAAACAAAGGTACTAAGTATGGCCATGAATAAAATATGTTTTTATGATACTCATCCTTTGGCCCTACCACATTCACCTAAATTTAATAAACAAAATCTCTGTAAATTGCTTGAAGACTTAAAATCTAAATTCGTCTTAGTTCCTGCTGATAAGGCTGCTAATAATGTTATAATAATATGACGATTGTTTTATGTTCAAACTATTTCACAAGAACTTTCACAAACTACATCATATTGTGAGTACAATAAGCAACCTAATGAAATTATTACCGACCATATTGCCCAATGCATAAAATTAAATGTAATAGTCAATATTACTGACAAGAAATTGCCATCACTTTACTGGATACCTAAATTACATATGACGCCATATAAAAGTCGTTTTATCGCTAATTCAGTGTCTTGTACCACCAAACAATTATCAGTGTATCTTACATCTGCATTGAGTGCTATTAGATATCAAATAGCTAAATTTTGTAATAAAGTTTATGAAAATAGTAATATTAACCTATTTTGGTCAATTAAAAACACCTTAGAAGTTATTGATAAAATTGAAAATAAAAAATATAAGGTGTCACAGGTAAGTACTTATGATTTTTCTACACTATATACAACGCTTCCTCACGCTTTAATAAAATCCAAACTTGTTTCTTTGATTGAAAAAAACTTTTGCTAGAGAGAAGTGTTTGTATCTAGCTTTAAACACTAAAACCGCTTTTTTACTAATCAGATATTAGATAATTACATCATTTGGACTGGTCTTGACTTTTGTGCAGCACATACTTTTCTTCTGGATAACTTGTTTGTTGAATTTAATGGTAAAATATTTAAACAAATTATGGGCGTTCCTATGGGTACTAATTGTGCGCCACTTATAGCTGACCTTTTTTTATATTGTTATGAAAATGAATTTATGTTAGAATTATCTAAAACTAAGCAAGTAGATTTGATTAATTGTTTTAACCTTACTAGTTGGTACATTGATGACATACTTAATTTAGATAATCCATTATTTGAACAATATATTCACAAAATCTACCCAAAAGAACTAGTCTTAAATAGATCGTGTATATACAATACAGACGCTGCGTATTTAGACTTACATTTAACTATTAATAATAATTTGATCAAAACTAGTTTATACGACAAACGGGACGATTTTAACTTTGAAATTGTGAATTTTCCGTTCCTAGATGGCAACATCCCTAAAGGACCTTCCTATGGTATTTACATTTCGCAGTTGGTACATTATGCCAGAGCATGTTCGTGTATTAAAGATTTTAATGATCGTAATCTAATATTAACAAAAAAATTGCTTAAACAAGGCTTTTTGTATCTTAACCTAAGAAGTAAAGTTGCTAGATTTTACTCTAAGTATGGTGATTTAATTTCAAAATATAATGTTTATTTAAAATGGCATTAAAATAATGGAATCTCCCATCCATCATTTTACGGGGATGTTTTGAAGCGTGTCCGCATGTTAAACCAAATGTTCATATTAAACTTTTCAATTTAATTAACTTGTTTTTATCAAAAGGATACGATGCTTATGTACTTAAAAACACGTGTTTGATGGTTTTCGATTCACTATATCTTTCTTATCTTAAAATTTGGAATCATTAGTGATATTATAGGCATTTTTCACTGTTGAACAAAATTGTGTCTTTGTGTCGTATGAACAAATATGCATGAAAACTACATTTGGACTCAAATCGTACATCAAATCATTTCTGTCGTCAGTTTTCAAAACACCTATATATATTGTTTGATTCCAATAATGTCGCTTTAATGGAAGTTACTATTTTTATATATTTGATTCTTAATATTTAATCAACTAAACTTGTTTTATTAGGGCATTTTTCACTGTTGAACAAAATTGTGTCTTTGTGTCGTATGAACAAATCTGCATGAAAACTACTTTTGGACTCAAATCGTACATCAAATCATTTCTGTCGTCAGTTGTCAAAACACCTATATACTGTTTGATTCCAATAATGTCGCTTTAATGGAATTACTATTTTTATATATTTGATTCTTAATATTTAATCAACTAAACTCTGTTTTATTAGTAGTACAATCTTGCAGTAGCCCCCCATTAATAGTTTTATTATTACTATACAGTACCGCCCCTGGATTTTTTTCACGTCATTGTATCTTCGCCTGTCAATTACGTCATAACTCTTTCTCTGTTCCTGGGTACATGTAAGCTACATGCATAGGTCATTGGGTTTATAACGTTAAATTATATTTATATTTTCTCTCCGATAGGCGTTTCTTTTTTTATTTAAGTATTATTAATTTAATTTTTAGCAGTCACATAAACAACCAAGCAATGTTATATGGAATTTTTACACCCATTATTGCTGCTTCTTCCTGTATTTGCGCGATGATTATCTGAACTATTAACTTAATGACGCTATATTTTAAAATCTTTTTCTATAAAGAAGGAATGTAGTTGACACTTGTTTGTAGTTTCATTTTATCGTTCGTCAAAAAGTTGTAACTCTGTTGCTCTGATATATTCAATACCATTGAGTAATTAAATTGTAATTAAAATGAATGCGTTTTAATTCCCTTTTATTATTGTTTGATTTGAGTAACAATGCTATGACGTTAAATTTTATTTACACTTAAATGTATTATGAATATTGTTGGGCCAAGTGTGAGGTTGAGCGCTCTATAACCGGTTTAAACCCCCAATGCTTTGCATTGACCGTTCCAATGCGGTGACCCCAGCTTTATTCATATTTTGTGTTTATATTGGTTTGTATTGTGATGTATTGTGCTGTTTTGTACTGTTTTGGCAATCGGTCACTTGCCTTAAATAAAGGACCAACTAATTGTTTTTAATGAAAATTTAATACTGCTCCAGCAGCTGGAGTTTCACTTCTTTATATCATATAAGCTGTAGCCTTAAAGTTGCCTCGCCGTATCATTCATAGGCATCCTTGATAACAATGCTGAATCTTCAGCACATTCTGAGATGAATGTTACATTACCCTCAATCAATGCTCGCAAGAAGTGTTACCTAAAAGCAATACATGCGTGACGTTTGTGGATATTTTATATATCCTAAATTTGCCTTTGTTACATTACGGTGCATTTTATTCAAGACTTACACATAACAATTTACTTTGTGATGAGTTTATAATGGTTACTAACCTTATTTGATTGTTTACTGCAAAAATCCTTGTTTGCTGGTTTCTACATTCACGCGAAGTTATTTTGTTTGTGTTTTTAAATAATATGGCTTATCTTGTTGTACTACAACGGGAGAAAGGGATGCAGGCATCTATACATCGTATGCCTCTGACACTACGTCTTACGTCGACAAAATTATGCTGTTTGAAAGGACAATTTAAGTAACATATAACATGCCACGCGTGTTGGCTTTCATATTAAACACGGTTTTTACGAAAACTATTACATGTAAATAATCGGTAGGCTGTTTTAAGAATGTATATGACAAGAACATGCGTTCAGTGAGTTAACAAAAAATGCATTATTGTTGAACGGGATAATGACTCAAACATGAACTGACCATGATACTAACTACATGCTGATTGCGTTGTAACATTTTAATAATAATGCGTTGTAAATTAAGTATTTATATATATATATATATATATATATATATATATATATATATATATATATATATATATATATATATATATATATATATATAGCGTTTAAAATATTTACAATTACATAAAGAGATATAAAATTAAAACTTCCAAAGATAAACATAATCAAGAATAATGTATAACATAGGTTTAAAAACAAAATTTCATTTTTTAATATAAGTTACATATCATTGAAATCAGTTGTATTCATTGCATCATTATTTATTCAATAAAAGACATACAATGTATACATGTGTATGATCATCATACAACAAAGTGATACCATGTAGCAGCAATAATGTTCAAACATGTTATACAAGATCTGCTAATATATACTTTTTTTATTCACTGCATCATAACCAGCGTCAAATCTATTAGTGATAAAAGCAATGTGCATTGTGTTTTAATTGTTTTACAACACTGATACAACGACATATAGTTAATTGAAAACGCATAGATACTGATACAATAATTTAATAAACACACATCCATTCACATAAAGCCACAGTTTACACATTTTTACACGAAGTATATGTCTGTGTATTATGTACATAAATCCTGTATTGTCAGATGCAATGCTCATAATATCAGCATGCTTTCATTAGTGTACTGTTCTGTAATAACTATCCATTATTGTGAATTCTATATTGGTGTGGATTAAAATGTTTATATAGCAATTAAGACTGTACGATAGTATACGTGCTCTGTCTGGGTAACACCAATGATGTATTTGTCCAAAAATAAAACATACTGTAAATTGTTTATAGTTTAATCATGGCTCATTTTGTCAAGATTTTAGGTTTACCACAATCAACAAACACACACGTCAATAGCGCTTTAGGAAACTTTGATTGTAATTTAAAAAATATTGCATGTTATACACTATTGCAAACGTCAACGGTTGTGAACACTATCCAGGTATATTAGAAATATAAAAGAAAACATGTAGACACTCAGCATATACATACTATCTAGTGAAAAAGTGAACGTTTTTTTTATTCGAGTTATTGGTGCAATGCCCAACCGAGCAGGTTGTCGAATGGTGTTGACATGGACATCTGTGAAATGTATCGTTGCTATTTGCCGTACTGTGTTTGTGTAGTTCGTTGTAGGGTATTGTCGTGTGAACACCGTCCTGAATTTGCGATGATTGCTCACTATCGTACAAACTTCCCCCAGATGATTGTGTACAAATAAGTGAAAGCACTATGATACACTTCAAATATGGCTTAACCCATTTCTGAAATGATACAAATGAGACATTCCAAAATGTATCATGCAACATTGTGCGATAAACGAAGATTGGCCGTTATATTCCAGATAAATTGAACACGTAAATTATTCGTCTAATCAACAGCTATCTTACTACTGTCGTATATATTACCTCATACCAAAGGACTATGTACTTAATCGTCACCATAAATAAATACAAGTCACGCGATAAACCATACTGGTACACAGATTTTCACTTTGAAAGCTCATGTATCCTAATAGTGCCTATGAACAAATTTGAATCAATGTCTTAAAAATTTGCAATACATGTAGTCGTTAATGCTTAAATGTGCTGTTCAATCGCACATAATGTCGATATTTTCACATTATCCTAGATGATGTTTCTATTAATTGTTCTGATGAACAATAAATTAATAGAAAACACCTGATCCTGAACAGGTTAATGCGCATTAAAATTGAAACAAAACAGCAAATCGTGTTAGATGTAAATAATACCCAAAGCCCAACAGTTAATTTGCAAATGATTATGGTGCGCCACTTTGAATCATCGGATATCGAAACCATTCTTTATTTATTGGTCTATAAACACCGTTATATAAGTATATATATCATGGCATCCGATCCTTAGCGCCACCTCGGAAGTAGCATTTGCTCATGTATTAATGCATCTGTGAAAAGAGGTGGCGCCCGTGATTAACGGTCGTGATATATAACCAAAGTTTGTCCCAAGTTAAATAATGTCATAAAATGATTTTGCAAACTATAAAATGCATACACATATACACATTCCACACGATTGAAGGTTTTCTGTGTGATTGGGTTTTAATGGAGATATGCTGATTAAACATGTGGTGTAAATCTATTAGAATGGCTTAATGAAATTAAGAATTCCGGAAATACGTTGAAAAAATATATTTACTTATATGTCTTATATAAATGTTTACATGCATTCATATTTAGATTATGATGTATAATATTTTTTCAAATGTAACTCAAATCAAAAGTTTTCTCATCCTTATAATGATGAATGTTTTTATTAAACAGTTAAGTTGCACTTAATTCATTATTAAAGTTTTCACAAATGACTTACCGGATTACTTGTCCTACAGCGTTTCCACAGAGAATGGTTTAAACATCGGCGTGCATTCTCTTTATATCAGAATACGAGAAATCGATGTACATGTATGTATATAGATATACCATACGATGACGTACACAATTAATTTCTGATTAAAGTAAAAAATACGTACATGTGATTCTACTTTCGGCACGAAAACACACTGAGGTGCACATGTTAAGACTCTGTGTTTACATTTATATGCTTAAGTTCTAACGTTAACGCACTCAAATGTAATATTAAACGTACATGTAAATCCTCCCAAGTGCGTTAAATAGTGCTCACATACAGTTAACATGTAAAAAATTACAATAAATATAGACACTCCCCCTGTTCAGTTAGGTTCAGTAAAACGTACCTTTGTGGTGAGAAAAGTATGTGTACGTAGACCTACTTGCAAGCCAAACTTTGATGATAAGATAAGAGATGTGCTTGAAATTCAATATGTTAACCTGAAATTTATCTTAATAACAAAGCAAAGGGTTTCTTCCAATTTTACTCTCCTGAGTCACAATTTTAACACCATAACCGTACAGCGATATGTTTATGATAAAGTTTATTTGGCAATAGTTCCTTATTCATATTTGTTTTGTCTGGTACCAACTTAATAAACGCCATTTTATATAATACTTGCTTGTATTTATGCTCCTTGCATTGGTCGTATTTCTTCGTGAACGATTTGATGAAAAGGGGGGGGGGGGTAGCTCAGCAATCTTAAGTTTTTGTTAGTTGTCGCCTGTGGTAATATTTCAGATAAATACAACATGACTAGTAAATCAGTCTTAATTTTGGAGTAAACCAACCAATCGCCCGGCTTTGCTGATATGAATTATTAGTCAGAAAATCTGTATCATCGAAATCTTGTTCAATCGTTTAACGTATTGTGTACGTATACACATGTGTAAACGTCTTCTGTTACAATCGCAAATGTCATTACAATAACATTCGATACAAGCAAGATTTCTTTTTAAAAGGACATTTTAAAGATTAAAGAAATAGTTTGTCCAAAGTGTGTATCACAAGTGATAGAAAAAATACAAAAAAGGATAGTTAATCAGACTAAAGACAAACATACAAAAAATGGCTGTAACAACTGGCAAACTCATACCTTAATGTAGGTGTGCGTCCGTTTACATTTGCACATTAACTTTTCACATCACAACGTTGTAATAAACATGTTTGCTTAATATCTTGTATGTTTGCATAAAGTTTGTGTTTATATAAATCATGTTTAGTTTGTAGCATCTCATGTATTGAATAACATTATTTTATACATGTGCAAACGGGCACGTCATTTTTTGTTTAATATTATTTCCTACAAAATATTTATACTTTTTATAAACAAAGATGTTTTCAACAACGCTGTTTTGTGGGTGTTTGTCTCATCGATGAAATAAGAAAGGGACAGCACTAAGGACTAATTGATATTTATACCAAATTGAGTTTCTTCTCGTGTTTGTTGATACCGCGTAACGAAAAAACACCCATACATAAGCTACGCTAAAATTATTTGCTTATACATGTATGTTGCAATTACGATTGTCACTACCAAACCCTAACATAACACCGTTATGCACAATAAACCACAATTATAATTGTTTCCTTGTAATTCTTTTAAAAATAACAACGACAGCAGCGCGTTTATATTATTATCACTTTTTGAACTATGATTTCTAAAACATTAAAAGTATTTTTCAGCATTTTATCGATGTATGAACTGTCTGCAAAGTAACGGCAAATTTTCTGACACAACGATGTTTCATACACCGATACAATGCCGGGATATACTAAAACATTCTATTGCGAACTGTGTGTGACTGCTTCATTACAGTACTAAGGAATGAACATATTATAGTAGAATTATGTACAGTATTAGTATTAGTAGTGCTAGTATTAGTAGTAGTATTAGTTTTAGTATTAGAAGTAGTAGTAGTAGTAGTAGTAGTAGTAGTAGTAGTAGTAGTAGTAGTAGTAGTAGTAGTAGTAGTAGTAGTAGTAGTAGTAGTAGTAGTAGAAGTAGTAGTAGTAGTAGTAGTAGTAGTAGTAGTAGTAGTAGTAGTAATAGTAGTAGTAGTAGTCGTAGTAGTAGTAGTAGTAGTAGTAGTAGTAGTAGCAGTAGTAGTAGTAGTAGTAGTAGTAGTAGTAGTAGTAGTAGTAGTAGTAATAGTAGTAGTAGTAGTAGTAGTAGTAGTAGTAGTAGTAGTAGTAGTAGTAGTAGTAGTAGTAGTAGTAGCAGCAGCAGCAGCAGCAGCAGCAGCAGCAGCAGTAGTAGTAGTAGTAGTAGTAGTAGTAGTAGTAGTAGTAGTAGTAGTAGTAGTAGTAGTAGTAGTAGAAGTAGTAGTAGTAGTAGTAGTAGTAGTAGTAGTAGTAGTAGTAGTAGTAGTAGTAGTAGTAGTAGTAGTAGTAGTAGAAGTACTGGTAGTAGTAGAAGTAGTAGTAGTAGTAGTAGTAGTAGTAGTAGTAGTAGTAGTAGTAGTAGTAGTAGTAGTAGTAGTAGTAGTAGTAGTAGTAGTAGTAGTAGTAGTAGTAGTAGTACTAGTAGTAGTAGTAATAGTAGTAGTAGTAGTAGTAGTAGTAGGAGAAGTAGTAGTGGAAGTAGTAGTAGTAGTAATAGTAGTAGTAGTAGTAGTAGTAGTAGTAGTAGTAGAAGTAGTAGTAGTAGTAGTAGTAGTAGTAGTAGTAGTAGTAGTAGTAGTAGTAGTAGTAGTAGTAATAGTAGTAGTAGTAGTAGTAGTAGTAGTACTAGTAGTAGTTATAGTAATAGTAGTAGAAATGCAATTTTGATATTTGACATTCAAATCTACACATATCGATAACTTTAATATTTAATTTTTAATGTAGGCTTGATAATCAACAAAAGGTGTGACGTTAATAAAACTTCAAAAACAACAACACCAAACATACAAGTAATCCGAACTTTTATGAATAACTTATAAGTCTAAATGAGTAACTGGTTACATTCGATATCTAGTATAAATAAGTGTTGTTCAAGTTGTTGCATGCGCTTAATTAATTGTACGTGTGTAAAAAAATAAGTTGACCTAGTGACCTAGGTTTGGAACGTTCCTCATCAAAATTTGAAATTTGGCCTAATTATGGTCGCTGTGGTGTAATGGATATTGTGTCCGCCTAGCGACCGGGAGGTCACGGGTTCGATCCCCGCCGTGGGAGCGTTCTTTAGATCTCCCCCAAAGACACCAAGTACTGGTTCTAGGCCCATGAAACGGACTCGAGAGCGTTTATATTAGCCTAGGGCTTTCGATGCAATCGAGCTAAAATAAATAGGTTTAAACTAATTATGGTCAAGATAAAGACATGAACTGATTTCAACAAGATTGAGTCATACTTGAGGCCTCTAGCGCGCTAACATATTGTTGTAATAACTCTCGGCGTGTTCACCAAGTTTTTAGATAGAAAGTGATTACAATCTTAACTTTGACGACCGACATCACACACTGCACACTGGGCATCGGACACCGCTCGACGACGAACGATGGCGTTCAAAATACCTCACTTGGTGAGCAGTGGCGCTAAAATACGATTAATTGCTATTTATACTATGTATATATAATTGTTAAATAACCAACGTCGCAATAAAGGGTTATGTTTGCACTTATACGTAGCTATCTATCCGAGACTGGACTCGACAAACAATATTGCCCTTAAAAATCTTATGTTATTTGCAGGAAAAGAAATAAATATTGACATATGCTAATGTTCCAAAAATGTATTTATTTTTTGTAATTATATTGTACTGTACAATTAGATATAGTATGGTACCACTCTACGTTGTTATTGTATACTTCTAATACTTGAAACATAACTGAATCCACAAATTTGTACATCGAAACCATATCACATGTATTAAGATGTGTGTGTGTCTATTTGAACTAAATCTCTTTTACATATGCATTTAGTTACTGATAATGGTCTGTTTATGTGCAATATGGTTCATTCACCATGGAAACAGGAAGATTGCAATTACCTTTTCACTTTTATCTTGATATATATTGTTATTTACAAAGGAGTATTTTTAATTGAATAAATTACCACATGACCATATAACTAAAAATTAGTGCACGCAAGTTCCAGTAAATCGTGTGTGAGAATTCAATTTTTGAAATATTGAAAGATGTATGGGTCACGGGCTGGGTACAGGTCTTATAAATTGAGATTTATAACTTTTTATTTAAGTTATTCCATTAAGTTTTGCGTGTGCAATAGTAATATCACTAATGCCTTTCTCTTTAAAAAAAACTTTATAAATATATGACAGTGTTTGCATGTCAAAATGTGATAATTTATATGTGTTTTGCTCATATGGTGTCTGTTTCAATTAAGTATGAAAATTATAGTTTGACTTGTTTTACGGTTGGTTTTCAAGCAAATTTAATCAATGGCAGAACAGAAAAAAGGTTATTAATATAATTTCTACTTCAACGTGTTTTGAAAATTAACATCATATTAAACAAAATTGTGAAGTCTTCAAAATTGTTCCCTACTGTCGATTTGTTTTGATTAAAAAAGTATTGATACAATATATAATACAGTTGTAAAATGCACTCTTTATTCTTTAATGAGTCCACTTTATACGATATGTCAATACGAATGGTAAGAAATATGTTTGAATAAATACCTCAAAGAAACTAAAGTTGCGTTTAATAAAATGTTTTGCTAAACAAATAAGTATTAGATAATAATTCGCATGTCAAATCATTCGTATGCAACCAATGTTGATTGACGTAATTTTCTTTATATACTGTTAGTCATCTGTTAGTTCAATTAATATTAATACATGTTCATGACAATTGCAACATGAAATTTAATGGCAAACGTTAATTTTAAGTATTTTTCATTGTCGACATATAATCACGCATCTGCACGTTTTTAGATCTAGATATTTCACAATCACTTAACACTTAAATTTCGCGCTCTAATGGTAAAATGTGTTTTGGCGAGCGTAGACATTATACAAATTTAACATTAATACTGATTTGAATAACCGCATATGTGTACAACCAAACACATAATATGTGACGTCGTCAACGAAAATCAGTCTTGTGTACCAACAAAAAGTACCATACGAAGGTTTATTACAGTAAAAAGACCCTAAAACAAGTAACAATAGTGTAAACACGCTAAAATACAAACATTCTGCAACTTTTTGCAATTACAAATCGTTTCACGGTATCCTCATGTCTTGTTTTACGGATGATTTCGAGGCAAGATCGGATTCATTCGGTTTGCGTTAATGTGCATTATTTGGAGCGCACCTGACTGTGCTTTCTTTTAGATTGCAATGTTGAAAGTTAAAGGGCAAGTTCAAACTCATGGAAAACACATTATTTCATTTACGCAGTTCGATTCAGTTATTTATTTCCACACATACACTTTCATTTGAACACGATGACTTTCTTGCTTAGTCGCTACGAGCAGAACGTCCTCGCTTGATCTCCTCTTAGTGTTAACATTATTTATAAAAACTAAGTCATGCTTCTGACGCTGTCCGAAGCTTGTGCGTTCGCTCGTAAATGTTCGGATATCGTCGCGGTAAATTCAAATGCAATATATTGTCCCATAACAAAAAGATCATCTTGTTATATAAAAGTATCAAGACTATATCTAGCGTTGCAGTTTTAGTTATTTCTCTAAAGAACACTTATTTTGTATGGGTTAACTTTATATTACCAATTTGAGTGCATTTGGATCTTTAATTAATTAATTAAATGACGCTTGCACGACCATGATCAATCCTATGCTTGACCTAAGTGAACAGCGTAAATATGTCAGTTACTTTTGAATGCCATTGTATAACCTATTGTATTTGGCGACGTGTTTGTCATAGCTCTTGGTAAAGGGCGAACGCAAACAGCCATTACAATCATATTTACCGCTACCAAGGATATTTGCTAATAAAATTACAAAAAGCAATACTCAATGTAACCTTAAATAACACACACCATTTCAGACACGTGTTATATTCAACAAAATGAAAGTGGTATGTTCATTCATACACTTGACATATGATTAAGATGATACGATAAACAATAAATATGAATGCTGATGAAAAGGGATATCATGAGATATAATGATGTTGTTCTTGTTATTGATGATGATGATGATGATGATGATTCATTTTCACATGCAATTCCTTTACTTGTTTTATAAAGAACCTACAATTAAGTTAAAACAACAACAACATGTTTTATAAGAAGTTCATGTGCAAGTTGTTTTACTCAGTCGAACATTAAATCAGAGTCATACGCTCATATGCAGGCTTTTATCAAGGATAATGTTGCTGTATTTGTCGCCATAGTTGGTTGAAAAATTGCGGGTTAAAGAAATATTGAACGAAATAATAGAGTTGACAGTTCATCTAAGGCTGGTAAATCTGAACATCATGTTTAGGTTGTAATTTCAAAGACATTTTATTATAAAAATCGACTTTACTAATATATTTAAGCATTATATTAATATGTTTATTTACCCCATGTTATCCAAGTCGAAATTAAAACAGAAATATTTCTAAATATTGTCGTAAATATGTTATTTACGTTATGAATTAATTCTCCCTAAACAACGTATTATATTTTCTTGTGTATGTATGATGTAATGTGTATTGAAGTAGTGCATAATAATGTTGAATGTGTTTCTCTGTGTGTTTTTCAATAAGGTTTATAAAATGTATACATTATTCTATGCAACGTTTTTGCTTTTATGCCTATAAACACAAATGAGCGATCTACAGAGTAATGTTTTGTTGTTTTGTTGGCAATTTTAAGACGGCCTTTGTTTGATGTATTTTCTGTCAATATGCTTTTAGTGAGCGAACTCATTAATTAAAACAAAAGCTGAAAGCATTCCAATTACATTCCACCTTTGATACATTAAACATTATGTTAGTAACAACCTAGCAACACATGTCGTGAACGAAACAGTAATAGTTAATTTGGCGTGTAAATGTGTATCTTGTACATAATCAGTTTGCATGGCTTTTAGCGTATATCATACAATTTTGCGTGTACTAATAACAACGTCTTTGTTAAATCGCTAAGAGCCTACAATTCGTAATTGCATTAAACAAGCTTCAATACATTGCAATTAATCAAGTGTAGACTATTTCTGTCAAACGGTCAACGATGAAAAAAGCATATCAGGTCTCGTAATCCTTGTTTACTTCAGTTAAATAATAAACTAGTTGGATAACGGAACGTGTTCACCGATTTTCGTTCTTTTGGAAAAAAAACTTTTGTTATAAAAAGCATATACTGTCAAACTGCAATTTGTATAGTTTTATGAACACATACTTCCTCGCTACCTCTGCACAAAACAGGCTGTTTATATAATCGGTTATTTAAAATGCTTTAAAGTGATTCACGTTTTTTACGATTAATCAATTGAAAGCGTTTACACTCTCAACTAGTTCGTTGTCGATTTTAATTGATGACTATTACAGGATGGAATTGATAAGGAATTCATTTCGCATATCATTTGTCATTGTCCGTAAGGAATAAAGAATGAAAATGACGCTCTGAAAAATACATTTGTTTACTTAAACAGTTCCATATTAGAAAACTTTGTCTCTAATTTTACAGTGGATGAAGTTTCGAATACTGAATATCATGGTTTTGATCATACCTCGTTTCTACCTGTTGCGCAGACCCTTTAATTATTTAACTGGCAATTGTATTGTGAAACCGAACCAAAAATCCTCCATAAGTTGCAAGTGTTCGACTAATATTGCCTCCTCTTTTAGTGTGAATAGTTGACCAGAAGTTCTCATTGTGGTTTCTTGATACCGTGCCAGTGTTCATGTTATATGATTGGAACATTGTCCATTTATAAAACTGATTTATTTAACATTCAAGTAATATACACTAATGAATTGAAATATATACGTTGTTTATTTTTCTATTTATAGATTGTATTCTCAAATAAGAGTGTGTCTGTCTTTAGCGAGTGATGATAAGTATTTGCGATCAAATCTTCAAGCCGAAGGATTTGATGAACTGCATAGCACCTATAACATGCACTTTGAAAAAAAAATATAGTTAATATTTATTGCTTAATTTGTTATTAATTAATTTTATAATTAACGACTGATCCAGTGGCTCGCGTATATAGTCTATTGGAAAACGAGGCGGCACATCAACACGTGACAAAAAGTCGATAAGTGCAGACCATAGATACTTACATGTTTTGCTATCAGTAATAACCTATCTTTTAAAGGGAATTATTTCAGGTAAGTATTTACGGTTTTGATACATATGATTCCATATAATTTATGCAATTGCATATGTAATGTATAAATTACAAGATGTTAACATTATAACGATCGTGCCTTAAACTAGTATTGCAATACAAAACATGTATTTGCTCAACTAATGTATGTTATTAAATAATTTTACTTATTTTTATACAACAGTCAAAGTAAAGGCTTCAAATTAAATACCGTACGACAGGATTGTATACGATCATTGAACATTGTCCGACATCCACTGGTTAAAATACATATGACCCGATAAATCCACCATATACAAACACTTCGTATGGTATGATAGCTTGACTACTAAAATGTATGTTTGCATAAAGGGATTTACATGTAACTAGCTCATTTCGGAATTATCTAGTGTTTATCTACTGATCATATTAAAAAATAAACTATATCCATTACGAAAGAAGTACATAACAATTAGTGAGCCCGGATTTTCCACGTAAGAAACGGATGCTCTAAGCGCTATCTTTCAGTCATTCACAAGATAGCGAGCTTGTTATTTCGCACCTATTGTTGTAGTTTTATTTAGGGGACTCATTAGGAGAAACGAAATGTTTGTTTTTATACCACGTGGATATATTAAACAACATCAACAACAAATGTATTAAAAGCTTTTTTAAATGACATTAAATAATGAATGAAAATGATAAACCAAGACCCTTTGACATGGCATTATCTTCAATCGTGTTATTTTAATCGGTTCTAATAAATAGCTTATTATTTTTTATGATTTTGAAATGCCATTATTCATGTCTTTAATCTTCCATATTTCGTTTGATGCAGCTTTAACAAACCTTGTGATACAGCCCCTACCCAAACTAAATTGCTCTCAAAAGTTAATAGATGCAAGCGTTAAAACATGTATATCTGTTAACATGCTTATATCTGGTGAACCCTACATATGCATTTACTGTAAGTAAGATTTAAAACTAGGGCCGGTTGGGCATTCTGTAATAAAAGTCAGGCGATTGTAAATGGGTTCGATAGAGATGGGAATACATCTCAGTTGTATATGTATTAAAGTATCTATGAAAACCAAATTATAAATATACAGCTCACCTTACTGTCCTTGAATAAATGTTTGATTCTTTGAAAAAAGACATATTTATGATCAAAACAAATATTATATTGACTTGAAGTCTTGTCTTTATTAGTATATATAATATTTTTTAAAGTATACACATACGGTTCCTTTTCTGTGTATTTAGGTATGGCGAAGTTTGTATCGTTGATGTGGTGTGCCCTCGTAAGCATGCTGGCAAGCACAGCAAACCATGCGCATTCAACGACAGTAATTTCTACGCCAGTAAACGTTGAAAACATGAGACCAAACAACATCGGATCGACCGACTTACAACCTAGTCAAGCATATCAATCTCGGTGTGATGTACTCCAAATACTATTCACGGACACCATAGAAAATTGCACATACACGTATCTGCCGGAGACAGAAACTTTACATTCAGCTGGATCACTATTTTTTAATATTTTGGAAGCAAAAATGTGCTTAATACTTATCGATGATTATTATAATTTTACCAAAATCCTGTGCTTTATAAAAAATCCAAGAACATTGTCATTTAGTTTGAACGGCAAACCTTTACACAAAACGTCTTCGTATATTCTTTATTTAAGCGTGAATCATTCCATAATATGCGTGTCGCAATTGACAAATTTACGTCTCCAATCTATGTTGTATAATTGGACGACGAGTTCATGTCGAGTTTTCCAGTTCTTGATCGGCTCAACGTTGGCGTTTTCAAATTATATTTTGATGTGTTATACAATAAAACGATTGTGTGTTGTTTGGTTCCGATTAACAGTTTTTATTGTGATTGTTATTTGCAGAGTTATACAATTTATTGTTTGTTTTTGTATTTTGGTAGTTGCATTTACGACCCTTTATTTGTTGGGATTTTATGTGGACAAATCTCAGTCGGAAACATACACAGGGCGTTACATCACCAAGTTTATTCCAACTGTTTGGTTTTATGTTCATAATGTTTATTTTGTATTTACTCCTCTTATGATTATTGTAATAGCAAATACAGCAATTTTGATTCGACTTGCTATAAACATCATGTATATTCATGTTTACAAACCTTTAATATTATCAACCGAGCATGCTGCTTCTAAAAGGAACAGTCTCTGCATGAACCATGAGCTTTTGGGAAAGAGCCAAACCAAAGTTTCTGGAACTACCTCTTTAAGATAAGCAATACTTGTATTCAATTTAGCTTAATATGAACCAGAACCCGACAATACTACAAACAAAACATTAATTTTGTTCTTTATGACACAAACTTCAGCGCAAACTACTTAATATATATCGTAACTGTATTAAATTGTGTTTAAGGGTTTTAAAGAAGAAACTTTAATATTCCACAAAACGAAAGGAACTGAATATATACGGCGTTGATAACAAGACCTGTAAAGTACAGTTGGTAAAATGAAATGAAATTGGCATTACAAAGCGACGTAGTCTGAACGCGGCATCTGTTATATTTATCATTTCATCATGAATAAACTTAAGACACTTTATTAATAGAACTGAAAAATCTGATCATTTGAAATACGTACGATTCTCTTTGTAAATTGAGTATATTTATAATCCGCAACCATGTGGTGTAATTGTACGCGTTAAAACCTGAGCGTATGGTTCAAAAATGTAAACAACGTGTACAGTTACATATATCAAACTTAGACAGTTTTATACTAATTTTTTAATCTTAACAAAGGATCGCGAATTATATGATGCCTTATTGTTTTTAATTGAAGCATGTTTATAATATTTTTTTTTTTGACATGTGTTTACTAACATTATATTGAGCTTTGCCTGGCTTTGGATTTTATTAGCCATCAACGGTGCTTGTCGTGTAAGTGTCTTTGTAATTGTAAAATTGATAACGTAACAAGTAAATGTAAACTATTTAAATGGTTCTTTTGTTTTCTATGTATTACATTTGTCCTCGTTATGATAAAACCTGTAATTGTCTTTTTTAAGGTGCGCTTCGCCAAAAAGTATGTCCCTTGACATACCAAGTTTTGAATAATTAAAACCTTATGTTCACTTTAAGTACCGGCTGTTATAATGTACACTGACCATTTATTTTGCGTATGATGCGAATAGCGTGCAGTTATAATATTGTATTGCTATGTATGTTTATTAATATAAGTGAACACAAACTTTATCATAAATGGATATCTGATGTAGTACAATACACATAAATTCATCTGAAATATAGGGGCGCAGAATATTTAGACTAAGCATTTACACACAGAAAATATACAGACACATACATACTAAAATTCTTCTTTAACAGGTTACCTTAAAATAACCATGTTTTAGAATAGATATCTTATACAAAATCCGTGATTAAATGTGCCTTTTTAAAGATCACGGTTGAGAAGGTTTCAGTGTGATAAAAAAATAGTACTGTTTGACCATAATTAATATGACCATAATTAGTAACTTGTCATCGCAAAATTAACTAACTTTGTAAAAAGTGTTCAAATGACCGCATTGATTGCACAATATTGTTCAAAGCGCACATAACACTGTATATGTCAATAAACAAAAAACAAATCTATGACATTGGATAATGTAAACGCTTATGATAATGCCTATACTGGTAAATGTTTTAATGATGACGATAATGATAATCATGCAGCTCGTGATGTTGTTGATAAAAATGATAATTTGGGTGATGATCCTTTATGATGGGCTATATGCTCACAATACAGCAATTAATAATGGTAATGGTTACAATGATCATGATGATGGTGAATATTTCAGGACTATGTTGGTAAAACTTATGAAGTATGACACAAATTAATGAAAGCGACGGTGATGAAGATGATTATGATGATGATGATTATCTTCATTAACTTAATAACAAGTGTGACAAAAAAACGTTCATTATTTTCACTTCGCATTATTATTATTATTATTATTAGTGTTAATACTATTAATAAAAAAAAAAAAAAATAAAAATAATAATAATAATAATAATATATTATTATTATTATTATTATTATGATTATTAATAATAATAATAATATTATTATTATTATTGTTACTATTATTATTATTATTATTATTATTATTATTTATTATTATTATTATTATTATTATTATTATTATTATTTTTATTAATAGAAGTAGCAGTAGTAGTAGTAGTAGTAGTAGTAGTAGTCGTCGTCGTCGTCGTCGTAGTAGTAGTAGTAGTAGTAGTAGTAGTAGTAGTAGTAGTAGTAGTAGTAGTAGTAGTAGTAGTAGTAGTAGTAGTAGTAGTAGTAGTAGTAGTAGTAGTAGTAGTAGTAGTAGTAGTAGTAGTAGTAGTAGTAGTAGTAGTAGTAGTAGTAGTAGTAGTAGTAGTAGTAGTAGTAGTAGTAGTAGTAGTAGTAGTAGTAGTAGTCGTAGTAGTAGTAGTAGTAGTAGTAGTAGTAGTAGTAGTAGTAGTAGTAGTAGTAGTAGTAGTAGTAGTAGTAGTAGTAGTAGTAGTAGTAGTAGTAGTAGTCGTAGTCGTAGTCGTAGTCGTAGTAGTAGTCGTAGTCGTCGTAGTAGTCGTAGTCGTAGTAGTCGTCGTAGTAGTCGTCGTCGTAGTAGTAGTAGTAGTTGTAGTAGTAGTAGTAGTAGTCGTATAGTGGAGTAGTAGTAGTAGTAGTCTTAGTAGTAGTAGTATGTAGTTAGTAGTAGTATCGTAGTAGTCGTAGTAGTAGTAGTCGTAGTAGTAGTAGTAGTCGTAGTAGTAGTAGTATCGTAGTCGTAGTAGTAGTAGTAGTGTAGTAGTAGTAGTCGTAAGTAGTAGTCGTAGTAGTCGTATGTAGTAGTCGTAGTGTATGTGTCGTAGTAGTCGTAGTAGTAGTCGTCGTTGGTCGTCGTCGTAGTGTAGTCGTAGTAGAATTAGTAGTAGTCGTGTTGTGTAGTAGTAGCAGTCCGTAGTTCCTAGTGTAGTAGTAGTCGTCTCGTCGAAAGTAGTGTCGTAGTAGTGTAGTAGCGTAGTAGTAGTATAGTATTAGTCAGAGTGTTGGTGGTAAGTAGAGTAGTAGGTGATAGTACGAACAATTGTATTTTCAAAATAATTGTTATCCCTCATTGCTTTAAATTAATTACTATTTATTATCGAAAACATGCAATACTTACAGTAATATTACATTTTCTCTCGCAGGACTGTTTGTTTATATACCAATTAAAAAAACAACGTGAACAGGTAGGTAAACTTTCAATCATGAACAGTTTATGCAACACGTGATATAAACAATTTCTGAATATGAGTGATGTTGAGGTTTATGATTTAAAGACATAAAATTGTATTGCTTAAAGAAATAGATTGTTTGCACAAACGAAACTTATATATACATTAATAATGTATAAGTTAAGTTTTTGTCCATTGCAACTGACAATTATTCATGTTCAGTCAATTATTTTCTACAGCAAATTGCATTCATCAAAATGATATAATATGTATATCTTGTATTATATGTATATATGAAAGATTAAGTATTTTATTTACACTATTTCAAGAAGGCCATTAGCCCGGGTGGGCACATTTTATTACATTAAATTGATAACAACATGATGCTATAAACATATTTCTGATAAGTATTAAGTAATTAGTAAAATAGCTTGTTGAACATTATCCTTTTTACATGCATACATAATATCAATCAATAATTATCTGCAGTTAATAAAACATGCATTTACTTGTCGCACACAATCATAGTGAGACTATAGCAAGAAGTAACACAAAGCAACTGAAAATACAGAAAAAATGAGTAATACAAATATATTAATGCATTGTATTCATTAAACAATAACAATTATAGAAAATGCAATAAAGGAGATTAAGTATGAACGTTGTTGCATTCTAATAACAGAACGAATGACGTGTTTATTTCGCAACGAAACATATGGTAGACAACATGTAAAGTGTACATCACATAATACAAATTCATAAAGACACACATTAAGTTTCAATTGTTTGATTAATTTAATAAGCACTATTCACGTAACATTTTGATAACTTATAAAAAATATGTACATTTTCATTACCATACAAAACAACAACACAAGCAATTTACATATTTTAGCTAATGAAATAAGTCAATTAAATGAATAGATAGACGACATGCGTGCAATAAGTTAAATGGTTACATTTTTATCAAATGTATCGACACATGCTTGTTCATCTTAGTAATACTCAAAATGCGGCATGAACAAAGACACTACGTTTTCTTAACACAAATTTACTATCGGAAGACATGCGTTCTATAATTGTTGCATGTTTGGTCTGTTTCTTAAATTTGAGCATAAGTTGTATTCAAGCACAGCATGACATTCGTCTTCTAGACGGTTACAGGTAATACTTTTCCTTTGCTCAACAGGTGTAGGATTACGTTTAGACTAATATAGTATATATCCACTTGCTATGCTTAATCTATGAGCCGATAATCGTAACCTTGATCAGATTAATCTGTATTTTTTAATATTACATCATTCTTATATGGTTGAAATTGAACGTTTGCTATATTTCTACAAGAATTACAATTACAAGAAAGAACAGTGACAGGATTCTTGGTCAAAAATGGTAAATAACAAGCATGGTTTGATTTATATGATAGTGGATCCGCGTTTGATAAGATTCATATGCATATTCTGCATATTATGTTTGTTAAAACACCAGACCAAAAGAACGTCACTGTAAACACATGTCTTTAAAAGGTAAATAGTATTTTGAACTTAAACTCCTCGGGACCGTTTCAATATACATCGTACGACACATTTACGATGCAGTACATTTTTCGAAGATACATAATTGCTAAAGTCCATATAATATTATTATAAATGTTCGGTACTTAATTAATTAAATTGGCATCTCAAGCGCCGTATATTTTTCACGAGCATGCCGAGCTAGTTTGCCTACTTATTAAGATTACAAAATTATCTCGTAAGTTAAAATTGTCGTACGATCGATCATGGAACGGCCCCCAGCTCATAACATTAACCCCCACAAATTGTGGCTAAACTTTAAAGCAGAAAATTGAGATGGAAAGTAGTTGGCGTGATATAATCGTTACAAGGTAAGTTACTGACCCGATACGGGATATACGGTTCTGTGGAAAACCATATCTGGGCGAGACCGAAAACAGAACCGTATATCCCGTATCGGGTCAGTAACTAACTCTGTAACTATTAGTACTCTTTTTTGTGTCAAATCTATGAAAAAATGATCTGGGCGGTTGATTCATAATATGAAAAAGCTGTTATAATTTCCAAATATGTTCAAGTGATGTCTTTGCTTCATCAATCATAAACCATCTTGAAAATGGTATATTTTTCACATCAAACATCACGCAAATAACGTACGGTTGCACATGCACTTAGGAGTAAACGTAAACTTAATAGCTGATTACTTTTGTTATCGTACTTTTGTTACATATTTAAGATTAACGATGTTTCATGGTCAACAAAACACCATATTTGAACAAGATTTGACAACCTTGATAAGACAATGTTTATTATTGACCAAATCTATAAGTTGCAATTTGACCGGAAAATTGTTTGATAATTATGAGTCAATCGTGTCAGGACCACTATTCATCATAGTAAAAGAAGATGCAATGTTTACATCTCACTGTGGTAGGGAGATTAACGTAACGGCCAAGAAAATACCTATATAAATCTCTCCATATAGTAATAATATTCACATGAAACATTAACATATATCTTTTACAAAATCAGCCATCTATGTGTTTATTATCTACATATACGACCTGTTCAGTTGTCAAAACAAGGCAGAATACTTCGTACTAAAGGAATAAACACACCTAAAACTCGAACAAATACTAGAACTAGAATCCAATTGGCTACCACGAAAAAAACATTGCGCACATGCACACATCGGCTTGACCGTGATTACTATTTGATTACATGTGTCATCAAAATTACACTAAGTCAACAGGTACTAACACATATATAACTCCAAATCAAATATGATGTGAGAACTTAAGTTTTCCAAACAATATATATATATATATATATATATACATACTTCCGAGTCAAATAATAGTTGGACAGCTGATTCTTGCAACATATTGGGTTTCAAAGGGTAAATATGTTACACAATATTAAGTTAGTTTAATTTTGATTGTGTGTGCATGTATGGCAGGTGTTACTACAGTTCGAATTACTGTCCAACCTAATAATCCATGATAGCGTTGTATTTTCGTTGTAGCCATATCGAGTATAGTGAAGGCTGTTGCAAGTTTGCTCTATGATGACCGCTTTACGATAGACCTCAGCGAACAGTCATCGATGAATTATTTTTAAACGAAGTCTTCTGCGTTGTTTGAACCAAGGTTTTGCATATCGGTTCAAAACGGATGTAGCAGTTGGCTCCAGTCGTCGGCTGCTGTGCCGGAATAAGCATTTCAGGGGGTTAAGTGACATACTTTGTTATAATTTATTCGACTAAAGTGTTTTCGTTCCTTATTAAGTATCACAAATGGACAATTGGTGAGGGGAGTTGGTAACAGCTAGAGGGTAGCAGTCAGGGTTTAGGAATCTAATGCCGAGTGCCTGTGCGTAAAACATAAAAACCATTCAATACTATGTTTTACCTAATGGAAGTGTGTTTAATAAATGTCTATGATATACCTGTAGTGTTATGTTCTAGTATTTTTATAAACGAGTCAAACTACGCGGGGTTTTATTTTATAGAAGTTCAGTTGTTACGACCGTTTATCGATCAACAAAACACTAACACAGTTATTTATATTTTTAATAAACTTGCCTAAATTTACCGACTATCTAATTGGAAAAGAACTACCTTTACAATACAATGTCCAATAACATAAAAGAAACATACATGTACTTACTTAAACACGCAACATACTTTAACAATAATCTATATATGTTATGACACGTTATTGGTTGAAAAAGAAAGAAACATTTTACTTTGCATCGATTGCTGGGTAACAAAATGCATAACTTTATCAAGTTGGATTTAACAAGTATTTCTTATGAAATATTCACGTAAGCCAAATATAACGTAAGCCAGCAAGTGCAGCTTCGAAGCGTGTGGAATTTAGTTGTCCATTTCATGCAATTGAGAGATTTAACTAAGACGTTTTTTTACATACACGCATGATGTAATTATATACGCTAAAAGGCATGCACGCTTACTTTGTATGTTATATACTTAGATACTAATGCATGACCTGATTACAAAGCTTTTAATAATTTAACCAGTGTTTATGCCTATATATTCCTTGCCGTTATATACCCTTATGTATTACTTGTTGTCACATAAACATTTTGCAAATAAAGATATCACCAAATTCATAGAAAATCCGATGTTAACAAAAAATACGTAATTCATATGATGGAAAATCCGTTCATGTCTTGTCTTGTGTATCGGTGTGTAACTGTCTCTTATTCAATTTTAAAAAGATCAGTTTAATATGTTGAAAGTAGAAGCTAACTATTTAATCATGTTGTGATATGAACAATACTTAAAGACCATCAGCACCATAGGGTGACAACTACGCTCAGACTCAATAAAATCTTTGTGCGCCGCATGATATATGAAGCAATGGTCGTCGATCGATTACTGACCATCGACAATAACACTTATTGTGATCACCTACCAACCGTGGCAACACACCATCCAATCATCAATCAACAGAGATCATAATAATTCGAATTTAATTTAAACGACCGCATTGTCGCAAAGTTAAGTACGATGTTTCTTTGAAATGTTGTTCGATAAAAGTATGTGTTACATTGCTTATTTTGGAACAATAATTGATTTTTTCGGCTTAAAAATGCATTTGTTTTCAGTATCACACGTATGTTCAAAATGTAAACATGGGCTTGTTTAATTTTTCGATTATTGTTTTTCCATAGGACGTCTTGTTTTTTCAATGTCTTTCCCACTTTATGTATCTTAAATACGCATATCTAAAAGAAACACTATATTTGAACATGCTAATTTTTTTCGGGTTTGCAAAGTGTTTAAGGTGGCTGTTTTTAAAAACCCGGGATACTTACCGATATCTCGGTTTCACTCTCTGGTAACTATCCGGGTAATGCTTCATAAATATGCCAATCAAGTTTTCGAAAGCCGCCATTCACTCACTCATTCTCTTCTTCTGTAGAACATCTGTAAAACATATACTATAAAAAGTCTTTATAATAAAATAAAAGTATACCATTTAAAAATAATAAAATAGTCGGCTATGCGACATCTAGTTGCAAGCTTGTCATGCATGATTTATGATGGTCGGAAGTCAATCGAAGATTGATATATAACCATCCTCATTATGTCGCCAATAACTTGCCTACCAGCCGTCTATCAATCCACTAAGGGAGGTCAAACCCTCGCCTCGACTAACGAACGTCAATTACTCTCCAACTTGTCGTCAATAATTGGCTCACCAGTCGCCAATCACTGGCTTACCTGTCGCCATTTACACCCTTATTAAACGCCCATCAATCTCCTTAAATAAGCAAATCACGTGCCCACCCGTCGTCAGTCATTTAACGCCAATCATCAAGCACACGCCATGCAGTCGGTAACGATTCGTGGACAATTGTTTGTGTCTAAGACAATGATTCTTTGTACTGGGTTGATCAACCATAGGTTTAGTTTTTTAATGCGGTTGGAACTTAGTCGATGACCTTCGACTAACAATGGCTTGTATATGTGCCAATATAGTTACTATACGCGTGTGATGGTTTAACTATGGTTTAAAAAGGCATGACATGCGATCAGTATAAACTTTCGTAAGTTGTTAAAAAAAGTATCAATGCATGATGTTCTTTGGATTACAACATTTAGAATCTATTTAACAATTAATGCTGTAACGGTAACATCAAACACAACGAAGAAGAATCTACAAGACGGCGAAAAGTCAAGTTTGAGTATTGAATTATATACAATTAATCATAATAATATTCATACAGGTTTCTTTGACGAACTGCTTTATGTACATACATAATAAGTTCCTGTTGGCACTTGTATTATCCGATTGCATTATTTCAATATTTTTTTCATGTTCTGTCTTTTCTAGTAATATTTATTTATATACAATTTCTTATATCATCAAATAAGGAAATTTCAAAAAAAGGTGATGTTCACCCTTAAGAACATTGCAATGTTGACATTTTATATCTTAAAAATATGTGGCTTCAGGTATATGCCATCCTTTTAAGGAAGGTTGCAATTCAAATTTTCAAAACTGCCTGAAACTTTTTGCGCTTGAAAAATAAGTTCTGACATCCAATATTGGATAATTGTATCATTAAATCTAGACTTTACCAAGGATAAGAAAACACTTTTCATCACCTACACATTGGTCGAGCCATGCATTTTGAAAGCCTAAGGTCTGCAACAGATTACAAACAGATTTTGCCCAAAATGTGTATTTGGTTTAATTATTAAATCCTTACAAATTTGGCTATAAATACCATAAACACACTTATGATCTTCTAACTGTATAATTTTCAACCAATAAAGAATTACATTAATGGCTCTTTTAATTATCAAGGGTGTTGTTCCAAGTTCCCCATATGCACAATTATTCTATGTTGAATGTTCAAAACAAGCAGTTTTTTTCAAACAATTAAGTGAACTCTTTCAGTTGCCGTTGGCTGTAATGGAATATGTTCATGGTCGTCGTAAATAAATATTCAACATCTCACCGAACGTGCGGCGATCGGGCAGTCATCAATCTAATCTTGATCTGATGTGTCCTGATGTTTATCTAGAATTTCAATTCGTGTCTTTGTAATAGTATGATTTATTAAAACCGCAAACGCTCACGACGTATTAAGTTTGAATACGGTTAGGCGTGTCTAAACACTGAATAATCAGGTCAAATCTTAGAAAAACAATTTAACCACGGAAATGGCCATATTACCAGCAGGGTAATTGTTTATACTACGCAATCTGCGATGAAAAGAAGAAAATTATCCGTCTTATGCAAACGATTTATGTTTAAACTAATTTAAGCGGGTTTGTGAGTGCGGGAGTTAAAAAGTGAGTGAGTAAGTGATTTGGTGAGTGAGTGATCCAATTCCAGTCCATTCACTGAACGCAAAATCATACCATTCTTAACACGGCTACACTTACTTAATGGCAGCTGGAACAATTACAGTAAAACATTATTTTTTATTAAATGAAATTACTTAAAAAGTCCACGAAGTAAAAGCAAATTATTCATTTTATTGAAACATATTATTGCTCATTATAAATTGTATCATAAACTCCCAGAAAATACAACCTCTTACATCAAAACAACAGATAAAGAACTGGAAACATGCACGTTTAACAATCGAACAAGGTACCTGAACCAGAACATCTGTAAATGGAATTATTGTTTTAATTGCGGCGAATAAGACGAAAGAGTCATAAACAGTGTGAATGCAAACTATTTAAACACGAAATATCATGCATTTTAATAATATGTGTTTAAACAGACTGAGCATTAATACATACATGAATATTCCTAATCAAACAATAATCCTTTGCAAATCGGTTTTAGGTTGTGTGTTTCTTAATTACGATAAGATTGAAGCGCGTGTTATTTGCTTACCTACATAGTATAGTCATAGTAATGTCTGAACATCAAGCTGTACATAATGAGATTCGCTTTTTGTCAATAACTTCAATAAACGAAAACGCAAATATCAGTCTGAACTTCTTCATGTACATTATTTCTGGCCTTAAATTTAATTATTTTCTTTTAATTTCTTTCCGCCGTTGTTGATCTTTCAAACAGGCTCAAATAAATGAAACTTTCGACAAAAAATAATTGGATTTTTACTCAGTCTCAGGGAGCGTTAATAAATTGTCAAAACGATTAAACCATATAATTAAACACTATATTTTCAAAGGACGTACAATGACGTAATTACGTATATAAAATATACAAAAAATCAAGGAATAAGGTAAAATAAACCATTTAAATAGTTTATGTATGTATGCATGTATTTCTTTCGACCTTGCAGTCAAGGATAACCCATAAAAGAGAAGCACTTATTTCTAATTGGATCCTTTGGTTTTCCTGAAGAGACAGCAAGCAGAAGAGACAGTATTAAGATACAAGGAATCCGGGTGCGATACCCTTGCCCTTTGCCGATAGATCCATTGGTTCTTGTACGTGCTCAATGTATAGCACCGATACACGCGAGAATTACCTGGGTTTCATACCAGTACATCTCTAGTTGGGTGGGAAACACTTGAAGCATTTCTGAAATTTCCAGTTCCCCGGCAAGGAATTGAACCGGGGACCTCTGGAATGGTAGACCGGAGTGTTACCACACGACTACCGCACCACAACTCGAGTGTGTTTCAGAAAAAGGTAAACATTGATCAGCGAGTTACGCTGACAAAAATAGGATTTATATAATTAACAATTTACAAATCTTTATGAATCATCCAGAATTAGAGCATCGGTAGCTTCGGTAAATGCAGTGGATGTGAAAGTTTATAGCCAGGATTGCGTTTATTATTCACTAATTTGAATCTTATATTCTGCATATTACAACTGCTTCTTATTCGTTCATATAAATCATGAAACGTATTATAATTAATAGTATGTTAACAATCTTTATGAAACTGTGAAGATATGATGAAGTATGATCCTATACTTGGTTTATTTTTAAAGCAAACAGAAAACAGACATAAAATACTTACTGGTTTTGTTTTCATATTGATTCTATACTTGGTAACAACGTAGAAACGAAGCAAATTATAATGTGGACTTTCAATAAAAAGGAAACAAAGTGTAGAAGTAATGCAAGGAAACGATTATAAGAGTACACGTTAGTTGTCAATTAATCAGCAAACTTTGCGTTATGTATTTGCAATCATTATGCATTATGTGACAGGATTCGTGTACATATGAAACGTAAAGGCATTGAATAATTAGCATAAACTCTTCGGTACACGTGAAAGCGGTAAAAAACACAAAATTACGAAGCGCTTCTCCAGCTATGTATATATGGCGTTTTGTACATTCCTCAAATTAAGTTTGCATGGCTTTTATAGTACATGTATATAATACCATGTTGCGTGAACTTTAAATAATGTTTTTAATTAAACGTGCAAGTGGATGAAATGACGATGTGCAATAAGGAAGTTGCCTTGAATTGCAATTACCTTAGTATAAATTTATTTCAAAACGAAACATCAGCGATAAAAAAATGCATATCCGATTTTCATAATTGTCGATTACTTCAATTCGATAGTATATAATACATGTTTTGATTGAAGCGACTTACTCACTTACTTTTTAATCTTGAAAAATGACGGCATATACAAGCAAACGATAACATTTTTGAAAAATTAACCAGCCCTACGACGGCATTTGAACCCGGCACCTAGCTCGCTACCACTGTACCACCCAGACTGATGATATACCCGGTTATTTTTAATTTTAAGTAATTGATAACATTGTGTTTTACCCTAATTTTGGATGATAAGCGTTAACGCGCTTAAAAATTATGTTTTCCGATTTCGCTCGATGATTATTATATGATAGTTTTATCATGGTTCTCATTAATATTCGCTTATCTTTCGACAATGTCCGGATGAAAAATAACGACAAACAATGACACGATTTGCTTCTGTAAAGGCGCTAAACAGTTGCATATCAGACACCTCACAAGCGGATCAGTATAGGTTTTGATAACATATTTACCACCTTATGTCATCGTTTTGACTCAGATTTATTATTCGGTTGTTTATTTTGTTTGAGTTTGGTGTTGTTATGTTTTGGTTATTTTAACAATACGTCTGTTACTCTTGGTGACAGATCTGATGCATTAATTTGTAATCTTATTATATCTGTTTATTGTATTTTATTTATATTTTACAATGTATATTATGGTGATACTAGTAACACATTTACTAATTTGCATTCATATGTATATATGATCATGGTGATTATGCAACTCCTGCATGTGGTCTCGATATACGAATGCTCGTCTCACTAGGGTTTGTGTCAAATCTTCCAATCAATGAACAATTAATTATCGAATGGGAACATTACCATATTGAGGAACTGTCGAATTTGAGTTAAGAACAAGACAGCCATATAATATTGTCTCTGCATTGTTGCCATTAGACAGTCGAATAAATGAGTTATGACCGCCGTGCATGTGCATATACACGAGTACAGGTCCAAGTCAATTATCCGCATCAATAATTCACGGTATTTATCATCTTAATTTACAGGTATTCATACATCAAACTGAGCCGCAAGGGATGCGTTATCTTCTTAAAGTATAATATTCAAATATTTATCATTTCAAACGATAAGATGGTGTATTTTTACAATAAAACAGTAAGCAATAATTTATATCCTTCTTTGGGTAATGAGATATGTGCTTGTAATTCACATTTCAATAATATAATAATTTCTTTATAGCTTCATGTTAAGATGACATTAAGTATTATATTTGTCTTCATTCAATTTGATTCTGTTATATGTACCTCGTTAATTGGCTTTTAATGTGTGCTTCACTTCGTGTGAATTGAACCAAAACAGATTTTTATTGTTCGACAACGATAAACATATTAATTCAAGTCGTTTACATCAGAAAGCCAATATCCACTAGAATACATGTTGTACTATCGGTTCAAATGCTTTGTTAATACACACGCTATATTTTTATTTAAATGTTAATACAAAACTTAATATTTGGATGGTTTTTGAAATTCTATTGCTAACAATTGAAAGCATTCCCTCCCCACTTTTATTATGTGAAGCTACGGATACATTCGAAACATACATAATAACGTTGCTTTTGAAATGTATGTCGATGCGGATGAATAGATTAATATATATTTGTGACATGGGAATGGGCCTTATAATGCATATATTTAATTATTGATCTTTGTAAACTCTGCCATTTATGTATTTTACTTCATGACATTCATCGAGGTTATTGGACATAACAGTACGCTTGTCAAAACCAATATATGCTTACCGATATAAATTTCTTCGGTACTCGATATTATACAATTTCATTAACAGACTTGCATAAGGAAGGTATGTTTAGTCTTTACTTGACGTTTTTAATTGTGTTATTTACTGCTATTGTGTAATAGTTGGATAATTGTAAGTTACATTAAATGAACTAATTGTGCTAATATTGGTTTAAAAATGTAAAGTTTATTTCTTGTATATATTTTTGCCTGTTCAAGCAATATTAAACAACAACACACAACTAGTCTACTAATGATCATCTCTGGTATCTGAAATTGATTTTAAAAAATCTTATTTGCTATGTTAATGCGCTGGAAATTGTATTGATACATTTTCTGCATGTAATTAATGAGTATGTTTATTTTTTAAACGTGTATGTTAAATGTGTATGCTTTTCGTTCTAAACTGTCAAATATGGTATTATACGTTTCGGTGGTTGAATGTGGTTTTCATAGATTATTGCACCCTCAGTGGATTTTCTCTGGTCTTTGGGTAATGATTTTTTATAATTATCTATGAACATCTCTTTTCTTTACGCAAATAGTTCACACTTATGGCAAATATAATGGACTGGTCATGGCTTTTAACATTGTGGACATGGATTTCGATCCAAAGGAGTGATGTATTGATGTAAAGAAGTTATTACGCTATTGGCAAGCACGAATAACTAAGTAGTGCTAATTTTGTACTACATTTTAGGCATGTAATATGCAACAAAAACACCGTATGCGGGCGATTTAGACGAACGCAAGTTTCGTTTTGATAAATGTATAGGATTTTATTCAGACAAAATATAAAATTAACACATATTGTCTTGATGTTCCAATGTCATTGTCCGCACTGTTTGCTATTTATAAATGGTGATACCTCGTGCCAACACCAATGGTATGTAGTCAGAAAGCGTAATTTAGCAACGCTTAAAGAGTTTTCGAATTCGCATAAATTGACAAACTTAAGGTTCGTGTGCAGTTTACGTCGATGCTTCTCTTTAAAATTCCAAACTTGACTAAGCTGTCGATTGTTATGTAAGGCTAAATTAGAATTAAATGTCAAAAATAGTTTAACATTGGTTTTCAGTTAACACTTATTTGCATTAGTAAATATGTTGGTGTATTTGCTTCACATATATCTGACTTATTTTATATTTAGCCATGGCGATCATTCTGACGACGATGTGTATGGTTATGCGTTACATAACCGGCGATATAATATATCTGCATTGTCTTGAACTGCAAACGACACACAGATCAACCACACTTCAGCAGATGAAATCGTTACTGCGACGTGTTTTCCAAAAAATAATAAAATTGAAAAGACAACAATTTGTGGGCACAAATACCACGGATTTTGATGCGGAGTTAGTATCCGTAAGAATACTTATATCAAATGGGTCCTCATTCGATTGTTTTGTTGACATTTTTAAATAACTCACATAAGTTAACAAACCTTCTACTAATGACATTATACAGCGTAGCTAAAATGGAACCGTTAACTACAACTTAACTTTGTTTAAGTGTTAAATGTGGGGGGGGGGTGTAATTGAATGTGCAGTTTGAGTCATATCAAGCTTTCTTTTTTTGCTCATGTTTAAACATAAAATCTTGTGTTGTGTGCTGTTTGGTACCCTTTTCAATTATTTATATTGTTGTGTTTGTAACTCGAGTAAAATTGTTGTTAGAGTGCAGATAATGTCATTTATATTTAAAGCTATATATTAACATATATTTAATGCCC
The DNA here is from genome assembly GCF_020536995.1 of Dreissena polymorpha. Taxonomy (NCBI): domain Eukaryota; kingdom Metazoa; phylum Mollusca; class Bivalvia; order Myida; family Dreissenidae; genus Dreissena; species Dreissena polymorpha. Next base: position 45,449,377 of record NC_068366.1, on the reverse strand, counting down.
GGCAGAAATAGATAGACTCGATGTACAAATTAGTTCATTGTTACTCTGTGTTGTTACGTGGGCATATTAAGTATGGGTTGATCTCTATGTTTATTGCTGTGTTAGTATTGGCATAATATTAAAACGGATAACGAATACAATAAAATTACATACAATAGACATATTCAAACAAAAGGAACCACTACCTAGCGATAAAGCTGATTTCAGTTATTTCATGAATATCAGCAAGATAACAGTTCGCAGATACGTTGATTTAGGTGCGAATATTGTTTGAAAATAATACTTTTAACGGAATTGCGTATGATGTGCAATTATGTTTGGTAGCGTAAAAACATCCAGATTAAATAAAAGCAGGGTTCAATAAAAAAAGTATTATTGTAAATTGAAATAATTTGTTGGACACGTCATCTTGAGTAAAACTTAAGACAATACCAACCTTTGATTTTTAGATGTTATGTGTATAGATTCTACGAAGAAGATTGACTCAAATTTTTGTTGTTTCATGTATTTTCAAACGGTTCTTATTGAAAAAAGTCATATAACGTTATTTTTTAATTCATGTGCGTTACTTATATTATATCGGTAACATAATATCGTTTCGACATAACTATTAAATATTGTGCAAACATATTGTCAGAAAAATACATGCATATGTGTACATGATTATATTTTATATGTGTCCAGAATCGTCCGAAATCAATCGAACACACGACTTTAGAATCTATAAATATATAGAAATTCAGGTCATGTGCTCTTTTGCTAACAATGTATGTAACAGATAACCTTGCAGTTGTGTCATAATGTGCACTTACCATTTGCGTGTGGAATAGCATTAAATGTTGTACGCGATTGTTCAGTGGTTGTTTACGATATCTGTAATTTCATGTGTTTTTCCTGTCTAAATATTTAATCTTACATATAACAACTTGTCTATCTTTGGTACACATATTAGCAACATAGCATAATGTTATAGCCAGTATTTTTGTGTTAGAGTTTGTGACTTGTATACGCGTATGCTATATGTATTGCATTAACAATAAACATGTATGCATATTTGAAAAATACAACGTTATTAAATCAACTCAATCACTTTAGATGTATCAATACATTTGAAAGTTAATAAAAACATCTTTCGGTTACTGTGACAATGTTGGTACGTGCACTGTTAAGATGCCGTTTCCCTTTTTGGCGTTTTATAATCGCTCGAGGAAATGCTATTATTCAAACATGACGAACAAAAAGAAGCAAAATTATACACTTCAAAGCCATATCTTATGTAAGCATATTATATGGAAGGGAAATACCGCCAATTATATCCATGACCAGACATGATGCACGTGTTGAGTTAGCTGATAATTTTCGTTTGGCAGTTATGGTTTAAACATACACATTAAATAATGTCCGTTCAAATAAACAAGGTTTGATATTTTATGTTTCAATTTTCAACAATGGTATTTTTCAAGGTGGAGACATAACACAAGTTAATTTTATTCACCGTCCAATTATTCACCGTCCAATTAAAACTGTCCAATCAAAAGTCAATGTTCAAAATGTAAAATATATATTAACTTGTATTTTTTAATCGCAAACACAACACACAAAACTTTGTCACAACTCTAACACTTCGAACCTAACAAAGATAAATGCTTAAGTGTAAGAACTGGCGACAGTAACTTTAACGAACTTAAATTTTCACGTCGGGCTTGGTCAACGCGTAAATTTACATCTTGCAACGTTACAAGTTTACATTTGCACAGTTGCAAAGTGTGTAATCTATACACGGTGAAAGAGACAAAATAAGGTTTCGTCTAAGCCAGGAACCAACGACACGCTAACAGGACGGGAGGCGGAAAACTACAACGGGCGAGGCATGGTATGGTATTGCGCAAGGGGGGGTTAGAGGGTTAGGGTTAGGGTTTGGGTTAGTGTTAGGGGTCGGGTTAGGGTTTGGGTTAGCCTAAACCCAACCCTAACCCTAACCCGACCCCAATCCTAACCCTTACCCTAACCCTTTTTTGGGGTTATCACCCCTGACCATGCCTCGCCCGTTGTAGTTTTCCGCCTCTCTAACAGGACAGGGACCGATTGTGACATGACTTCACACGAACATTTAATCCCGGATAAAATGTCTGAGTAACATTTGCTGTATTGACAAACTGGTGACTTCCGGTTAAATGTAAACATTGATTCTTTTCTGGTAAAATAAAAACAATAATTATCTTCGGTGAATAAAGTATGTATACCAAATGTTTTTGTATCAGAAATAATGTGATATTTTGCCGAAATTATATTCAATGTGGTGTATATACACTCAGGTAATTGTCTTAATATGGGTTATAACTTTTTAATTGTGGGTGCGGCGAAATAACACATTACATGTAACACATTTCGTTTTCTTTCGAAATTTCAGGAAAACATTTGATGCGTAAATGTTATGTTGCAGATCCCATTGTTGGTATCCTTCAAATATATATTATTGTCATGGCAGATAAGCACGATGATGATCTGGTTCACCAAGACTTTGTGTGTGCATGAAAGTGATACATGCCCATGGCCAGTGTGTAATAAAATAACATCCAGCAATTAATCTTAACACCTTATTATGAGATTCTAGAACATATGCTTCAGTCTGTACTGATAATATATCAAAATAACCAAAAAATTACATGATGCAATACTGAATTTATCGTGTATTGTTCAAACAAATTGATTTTAATTAAAAAAATATTTTTAAACTGACATATTTAAAGTATTAAATTAACCACATTATTTAAGTTAAATATATTGTTTTTCCCAACAAAAGTTTAAAATGTTAAAATATAAAATTCGATAAATATTAATTAGGCTTTTGACGCAAGGGCTTAAATTAATAGGTTTAAACTAAAAATAAGATTGTCTTCCTGTTCACTTGTTTGTCTTTTTCTAAATAACATAATTCATATGTTGCTGTGTTTTGTGTGTACTCAGTGACAATTTTTTTATAAATAATTGAAAAAGAAAGTATCAGCACTGCAGGTAAAATGTGTTTTTATTTTGTTGTCTATTAGACCATCGTCGAAGAATTCGTCGAAAGATGTGTGCCGATCTAAATGTGCGAAGCTGCGTAAGAAGTACTTGAACACTATCGAACGACAAGGAAGGTGTTGTTATGCAGCTAGTTTACTACATTGTATTGCAATAGCAGAAACTCTTCTTAATTCAGTGGTGTTAACAGAAAGTATTTTTCTCCGCGAACAACATAAATGACCACTATATATTTATGTTTGCATAATCAATACATATGTACGTATTACTATACTTTTATATTTCTGGTTTTTGTTCGTATGTTATTAGTAATATTGATAAGGTGCATATAAACTCTGATTATGCATGTTTATACCACTGGTTTTATAACAAATAACAATATAAACCCAATATAAACCCAATGATGCTTGTTTGTGGTATATTAAAGTTTCTTTAGTGTCCAATATTATGCCAGTTGTTTTTTATTGATGTGGTGAATGGGCCTGGCCTTCCATTTAGAGAAAAAATATCGACAACACTGATAAAAGGGGAATTGTATCATGGGTCTAGTATCATGGATCTGGCATCCATCAATTAGCAACTCTAATTTAAGGAGAAATTATATTATTTGTCAGAAATAACACCCACCATAACTGCGAAGTAAAGGTTTGTGTGAACATTTTCTACATTCCATGATACAATGTTTTGCATCATTTTACCGTAGCTGCATTACTTTTAATTTATACACGCATTATAGTATAGTAAAGTTTTTTTAAACTAGCAAATTAATACAAAACAATCGGAATATCAGTGTGTACTTAGATTTGTAGTAGCATTCTTATTTAATGGCGACTGGTTTTGGGCATACCACGGCATTTTATACAAGAGCACTTAGCGATCAGTCATTTTACGTTGAATATCAATAAAAAAGTCGTCCAGACGCCTATACAGCATCAGCGAATGTAGATCTGGTTTCGAAATGTAAGCTTTACTCATCATATAATTATGCGGTTTATTATTTCAAAAATTTATTTCATATCGAAACGAGTACACGTTTAGCATAGCATGTATTATAATATTTAATGTGTATGTGATCGATGCAAGAGAAAGCAAAGCAGCTTTACTAAATTGACGGGAAAACGAATGTATGATTTTCTTTTCTGACCGACGTTTTTAATGTATACTACTTCCAAGCTCACGCGATAGATTTGTTTAGTTCTGTTTTTGCATGAATTATGTTTACATAAATAAAATAAACAGGTCTGATCTCTATTTTGTCATGAATATTTTGCAAACAAATCATAAATGTTTATATATATATATATATAACTTTCTGTTCTTGCATCCGTTTTTGGATCAAGTGCTTTGAAAGATTCATTCGTTGGTGTTTATTAATTTTTCAACCATATATATATATATATATATATATATATATATATATATATATATATATATATATATATATATATATATATATATATATATATATATATATATATATATATATATATATATATATATATATAAACATATATAAATATATATAAAAATAATATATATATTATGTACAATATGTGCTCAGAATATTAAAACAATACATATTTTCTAAGGTCCACATATGCCAAATAAAACATGTCTAGCCAAAAAAGCCCAACATGCTTAAACTAAATTGTGCACAGTTATAATTGCATACAATATGGCTTATTTAGTTTATTATTACAATATTGCAATGGTTAAACACGATAATTATTCAGGAATTGAAAACAATTGAAACGCTTAAACAAAACATTATGAAAGAATATGACATTTAGATTAAATTTACGAAAGAGCCTCTTGAAGAGCAAGCCCTACCAGCGTTCTCCATCAGATATGATAACTGTTTTAACAACAGTCGCGAACACCCGACATATGATATTTGTATCTGAATTTGTAACAACAATAGTATTGCGTAACTTGCGTGAATGCTTATCATTTAATAAACGGAATACTAAGCTCCATGTAGATGGTCTAATGAAATGATCATCTTTTTTGTTTTCCAGAAATATGTCATTTTCACTTTTCAAACTGACTAGAATTTATAACAAATTGAATATGTGTATTCTTAGTTTGTGAATGTAAACCATTTAAAACTAAAGCGTGCATTAACTTGCATTATGTACGAACGACGGTGTACTAGTTACTTTGAAGTGTGCATATGTTTGTTTAGACAACAAGCAAAGTAACTTATTTACGGAGGCATGCCGAGTGTTTTCTTATTTAGTCAAGTCAACCACGTTATTTACATGTTGGTTTTCTTAACTTTTGAAGTGATGTTTGCTGTTTTGTTTTAATTTTATTTCAGCATTTGATGAATACTATACACATATTAGACCCCTCGTGTTTTCTGTCTATGTAGTTTATAGCTAAAGCAACGTATTTAAGGCCTTCATCAAGAAAACATAACATAATAAAATGACCATCATATTCATGTTTTTCATGTCCCATATTGATCAGCGCTTCTGGTGACGATCTTTTACCAAACCATTTCAGTTTTACCAGCAAATAGCTATTGTGAGTTTGTTGACCATAACATGACTATAACTATATACATCCTTGGGTTGCGCATTAACGATACACAAATGACACAACTTTTGTTTCGATATTTTGCGATCAAAGTATTATTGAACTTAAATATTGTGCTCATTTGCATCACGAAAACGTCCTGAGAAACGAACAAATACTGGATTTCGTACTTCGCAAAGCGGAAATATTACCAGATTCATAGTGAAGAATATAACACATATGGTGCGGACAAACAATGCGTTTGTATAAGGTTTCAGCAAAATCCACTTGCCTCAACATTGATTTAAAAATGGCAATTTAATTGATGATTAACCAAAATAGACTATTTCTCAATTGGTTGTATCGCCTGCTGACAACAACACTCTCTGTCTAATACTTGTTAACGTCTTATCTTAGATAAAGATCTATATATTGTGTCACTCGCTCATGCTGTGGCGTTATTACTCATGTTGCTAAACTGCTCGAAATGTATATTGCTATTGTTACTCGCACATGTTTCTTGTAATGAAATTAAACTTCACTAATCGGTTTCCCGTTATAAATATTTCCAAATTGCCCGATAAACGTTCGTGTCATCGTCCTATTATACATGCAAGTGTACTTTTTTACCAAACAGTCACGACAATTGTGATCCGTAGTTGACAGCGTTTGCCACCAGCGAAGATACCCCCCTTCATTGAGAATGATGACTCTGTGGAGTCCAGGTAAATCAAAGTACTGACAGTACTGGTGTGACGATGCTTGTGAAAAGGATGGATATAAAAGCATCAATTTAAGTTTGTCTACATCACTACAATTGTGTATGTGGGTACGAAAATTTTGGGTAAGAAAAAAAATGAGTACGAAAATTTTGGGTACAAAAATTATGCCAAAAAAAAATGGGTACGAACAAAAATTTGGTTACGAAAAGAAAAAAAATCGGGTAGGAAAACAAATTGTGTAGGAAAATAAATTTGGGAAAGCAAAACAAATTTGGGTACGAAAAAACATTTGAGGGAACGGGGAAGTAGTACCCGTGGGGAACTTGACCTTCAGCGAATCTGGGAGGCGGGTTACATTCTCGATAAAATATAACAAGAAATATATTTAAAAAAATATTTGACGTGTATTTTTGTACCACATATCTTAAAAAAAGTACTGTTGCAGTAAAACATTTGTGGGTTATAGCATTACGTTTCAGCAGATATAATCAAAACTTGACATGCTCATTAATTACACCATGCTCTTTAATTTCACAAGTATATCATACCAAACTTTATATTTCGTTGTTTCCTTTCCTAAGTTAATGATAATTGTGCACGGATGTCATTTCACATGCCCATGTGTATGAACATATATTTGTTTCTCTTTTAATTATTGTTTTTCTCTAATTTAATTAGCTTAGGCATGTTTGTGCGTTAAGTACGACTTTTATGATGATTGCCGAAAGTAGGTATGAGCACATAGTCGTAAAAGCACTTGAATACGTGAGTGCACCAATGAACACATGGTAAGGTTAACTAAATTTCCGCGATATGACCTAATATGTGTTTTAAACAGCAAACAATATCCAACAAACAAATGAATTATTAAACATAGTATGTGCACTGATGTGGCTCTGTAATTTCTGTTTGAAAAGTTTATTAAATATGCAAAATGAGAAAGCACGCATAAAAGCGAGTTTCATAGATATCGTACGGCTATTTTGTTGTTTATATACCATATTCGCCAAAACGTTTACAAATGGCAGGTTCGAAATAATTCGTTTTCTTTACACTCATGATCGCGTTCGACGTTAATTATACACGTTTTCATTCGCAATTTATTTACAAAATCTCGACAAATGTCAAATACAATACAGAAAATTCATAGTTGTTTCAATGATCTACAAACATATGATGAATTGAATATAACTAATTTTAAATTAATGTTTTCAAACTATTATTAAATCTTCTTCCCAGAATATGCTGTCCTATTTATAGCTGAGCTTCCTTTACCTTTATCAATGATAATCAGCGAGGTATGCCGATTAGAAAAATCGAGCTATCTCAATCGGACTTGCTCGGTGTTTTACATAGGTCGCCATTGTGAAGAATTTTTTCATGGTATGATAACTTAGAATTGCTGCTTCGCAGCATCGTCAAAAAGGCCACGTTCGTACATTTGAAAATGTCATTCGACGCATAGCTTTGGCCTTTCGCCGCTCTTCGGTATTACATGTTGACCTCAATCCGTTCCTTAGCCTGATACTTAAACACGATATTGCCTGCGCGAAAATCATAAATCATAACTCACTTGCAATCACGCGCGAATCTTTTTCCAGATTCAAATAGTTTCACACAATTAATTGACGTGATGAAATTGCATTTAAAACTGCTTGTTGATCCTAATGCTTTGGTATATTATGTGTAAATGTATATATGATTTGTCTGATATCTTAAGTATATTACATTTATGCTAATAAATGCCTAAAAATAAAGGTCAAATCCAGTTGTTTAGTCATATGAAACATTCTTTACAATTGGTATACACAATGGTAAGTGCAAAGACGAAATCCGGTGGTTCAGGTCATCGCACGGTAAACTGATATATTAATTGAACATAACCACTATTAATTATTATACCAAAATGACAGGGAAACAGGTCATTGACCTATCTTTGTTAATTCAAGATTTTTAATAAAGCGACACTTTTACAAGAAGCTATATATCAGTTATTGCCTAGAACAATCTTTCATCACAACAGGAAAGAATGGTCATTTATGGAAATGTCCAACATTTTTTAAAATGGGATAAGCGCGACAGTTTGTTGTTGAAAATAATACATTTAAGTTGTCGCTTTCGGTTATGTGAACAATTCCATAGTTTGCTAAATACAAAAAAAACATTCTCGGAGAAAGGTGGGCATTACCATGTGCTTTTTGTAAGATTTTACATATAATGACACGTAAACACACGACAAATCCTAGCATAATCTTTTTTTTTTTCAAAACGCTAATTGGTCTATGATTTATTTTTATCTTCGTGTATAACAGTACGTTTGCATGAATTTTAGCGTTAATCATAGTAAAGTTCGTGTTTTATAATATAACGTTAGTAATTGATTATTTAATTGGATGAAACGCAAACATAAATTCAAAACGAATTACATTATCTAGCTTTAAAACATATGAACAAAGTCAGCCATGAACGGTCCACATAAAATGTAAGTGCTTATCACCCGCATCAAAGCTTTGATACGTTCGTTATTTACTTATGAATTAAAGTCTACCACCTAACTCAACATGTATTTTTGTTCGATATTTTCTGTGGGGATTTTTCCATTCTCAATTTTTTTCTGTTGTATGTATCGCTTTGAGCATTTGTAGTGTAAATTCAAACTGTAGTCAATTTGGTCCGGTATTCTTATTGATTATCACATTGTGTATTTCCGTGGTAAATTTGTTGAATAAGACTAACATTACATCGTACATGAATAAATAAAAAACAAATACCACCCACAGTAACAATCAATTAATTGTATTATAAGTAAAACACATATTACATTAATTTACCAGCTCTGTACAAATTTTCAGTTTCAACGTACAATACATATCAAAATAACCTTACTATTAAATTTTATCAAAGTTTCTATATATTTTTTTTCCGTACGTATTTGATAATAAAAACAATATTTAAGTAATACTTATAACCTCACATTTTATGGACCGTGAATTGCACGATTAATTATACATTGAGACTATCAATTAAACAATATGTGTACGTTTGGTTTGTACATGTATATAAAACTACCACGAAAATGGTAATATAATTTCATACTTTCTCTATGTTAATGCAGTGCTTAACTAAATTTTCTATGTGGTTTTGCAGTAAAGTACCTTGATAGGCTGCAAGGCACATTCCGGGAATTTGCTATTTAATGACGAATAATAATAATTCGTGTAATGAAAGTTATACATAATAATAGAAACATAATTATATTGCACACAATGTAGCAAAATCAAGTCCGAATAAATATATGTGAAACAGGGTAACTTATAGACATAATGATCTCACAATACTCCAATCACTAAATACACGTTCAGTGTTTAATCATACAATTATATTCGTAAACATGTAAAATGGTGAAAACATATCAAACTGAACGTACAAGGTGTAACGTCAATGTCGTGTACACCACCGTTTTTTGATTCATTAATAATTAAAAACTTTACGGTCTGCTTTACATTGTCGCTATGATTCAATATAATACAAATTAGAAGGATCAAATAATCATTCTTTTGTAAAAACCTTTTTACCTAATTGCATTTGTTCGAAGATTCCATACACATATTTGGATAAAAATTGGCGTTGATATGTATATGTTTGTATATCGAATCTCTGAGGTTTTTTTTAATTGACTTTGAAAATACTTGGTCAGTTTGACTACAGAGTGACTTGCCTTCCACCAGCATTCTCACAATACTAGTACACAATATATTCAGGCGCAATTTATAAGAGAAAATAAACCTTTCGAAAGTAATTAATATTAATTTGCTGGTGTTAAGTAAACAATCCAGCATCAAACCTTCAAAGCGCATTCGGGTAGCTCTCAGCAGCCTTGTGAATCGTTCTAACGATGACAGGGCGAATACCACAACTTTTCCGCTCAACGTCGAAATTTTATACTTCTGATTAGAGCACCGTATCCTTCTGTCAAAAACATGGCCGCAAACTTTTTGGCGAGTCCAGAAATGAAAGGAAAAAAATAAAAAAGAAGGTACGTTGATAATTAAAAGATATCCCATCGAACGAAGTATATACTTTACATCAAATTGCCGTTTACTGCATCAAAATTGGGTCGCTATTAACTTCAAAATAGTGAAAACAATTTGAACATGTCGTGAAAAAAGTGACTTTCATGACGCGAAAAATCGTATTTTTAGCAGATTTAAAACATTTTAAATGAAAGATTTTTTTGTTAAACGGTATTTTATGGTAGAAGAATCAAATTACAACACATTATAGCATGCTTTATTGAATATAACTGCGTTTTTTACATTTACATGTGTTAGAAAGTATGCACCGCTCAACACTGACATTATAGAAATATGGACACTGCTCAACACTGTCCGTAAAAGCACCGCATCTTTATGATTTTTTGCACCGCTTTATTCTGATATTTTTTTTTTCAGAAGGAAGAGACGTTCACATTTATGTTTGAACAAACCAAAACACAAGAAATGGAGACTTTTTCCTCCCGGTGCTGAGAATGATACCAAACATTTGGTTCTCAATTGTTTGTTTAATACTCGACGGAAATAACTATATATGACTCAAACCATTTACATCTCGATAAAACAGACCGCGCTGTAATGTCTTATTTATGGAGACACGCACTTACGCGCTTCTATAGACAGTCTCAAACAAGTTGTTTTTTTATAATTGTAACCCCTTTGTATCTGATATAAGAAGTCGAGAGCATCTTTGGTATGTATCTTTGGTTTTGGCCACAAACACCAAATTCATATTTCAGTAAATGTAACCAATGACAATGCAACATCACACTGTCCACTCTATACATAACTAAATTTATTATTTCCTTCGGTTAGTTTTACACCAACATTTGCTTATACCTTTTCATAATCGTAGCTGGACATCTTTTTTACGGATTATGAATCTGAAATCAATAAATAATATTTATCAATAATGATTGTATTTTACCATAACAATTTAGATAAAATGAAACATGAGACTTAAACATGTGCCCTCCACGTACTGGAAAGCAAGACAATCGACCCCAGTGAACCTTTTTTTGGTGCAAGCATGCCATCATTTTCAAGAACAATTCTGGGACATGTAACTTTGATAAATTGAAAATTATCGTAAATAAATTTAGCTCACGATGGCTCGATCTAGCATATCATTTAAAACGATGTGCAGAAGTTAGCGGTGCAACGAATTTCAGTTACACGGAATATAAATACGGTGTTTATAATCAGTGTTTCGCGGTGCATATATATTTATGTAAGTGATGCATGTTTTCCCCAAACACTTAGGCCTTTAACAAATATTGAAACAAACAGGTTCGTATGGCATGTTCTTTATATATATACAATAATTTAAGTCTGTTACATCAGGTCTGACACATCGACAATCATCTGATTATTACATTTTTTTCACAAGTACGAATGATGTCGAGCGCGACACGACTTTTTGTAAACACTATTTTTAAAGTCATGCTAACTATTTCACGACTGGTAAACTTCTTCATAATTTCATTCCATCGTTCCTTAAAAAGTTGTAACTCTGTTGCTCTGGTATCTTCAATACCATTGAGTAATTAAATGGTAATTAAATTGAATGCGTTATAATTCCCTTTTATAATTGTTTAATTTTAGTAACAATGCTATGAGGTTAAATTTTATTTACACGTACATGTATTATGAATATTGCTGGGCCAAGTGTGAGGTTCAGCGCTCCAAAACCGGTTTAAACCCACAAGGCGTTGCATTGACCGTTCCAAGGCGGTGACCCCAGCTTTATTCTTATTTGTGTTTATGTTGTTTGTATTGTGCTGTATTGTCCTGTTTTGTACTGTTTTGGCAATCGGTCACTTGCCCTAAATAAAGGACCTACTAATTGTTTATAATAATAATTCAATACTACTCCAGCAGCTGGAGTTTGACTTCTTTATATTGTAAATAGACGATATATTGGTTCAGAAATTCGACGGAGTGCTTTGCAAGTGGCAATCATTTTGCAGTGTCTTATAATAAAACATTTTGTCACCCACTTACCGGATATTTCTTCGTCTGCCATGTTTCTTTTTGTCAGAAGGATGCGGTGCTCTTGTCAGAAGTAAACAATTTTGACGGTGAGCGATATAGTTGTGGTATCACCGTGATTCTGCTACTGCACCCTTCCTCCCATTTTAATTGCCAGAGAGAAGTAAGTACGTATGGGTTGCCTTTCTCATACGAAAAATTCGACTCCACAAACTTTTATCTACCATTAACTAAGAGGTGAATCACTTTATTTAACGACAAGGAGTTTCCACGCTTAAGATTCAAACATCAGTCAAAAATGTACACAAAGTCATAAGGAAGTTTCAATTAAATACTTTGTTTTTCATTAATCTTGAAAAACTACGTAGGAAAAGTATATAGACGTATATTATGTTTATGTAAGACAACCGCTCTAAAAGCTTTTTATCGATTCAAATATTAAACAACATATGTGTAAATATTGCTATTAACTAATCTAAAAATTGTAAAACCCTAATTCTCGAATAAATGTAACATTATTTAAAATTTCTATAAATAACGTGAGCATACATAATTGAACGTTCACAAAATCAAAATCTATCTTCATACGACTTCGTCTCAAAATTAATATTTGATGACGAGTTTTTGCAACATTCTTAACAATATATTCAAATAGAATGAGCAACTGAGTAAGAGCTGAAAATTATAACTTAAATGAAATTGAACATCACAATTTAAAGAAATGGCGTGTATTTTGCGTGTATGGTTTTGATGTGCTATGCCGCACCTTGATTAAGCTTAGATACTCCTCTGTTTATGTGTTATGGATTCATGTTTAATAAATGGAAACATTAAGCATGTTTAATAAATGTATGAATTAATGCAATCTCAAAAATTCCGCTTTCATCTGTTTAACGTTAAGGTTTTACACATGTTTGCAATACGGACTTATATCAATATTTGTCTTTTCATTATGCTTAGTGAACATTTTGTTCATGTGCATAACAAAACGTGCAAACCATTTATTAGGAGAGTAAGTTAATGTGCTTAACATAAACGTTGTATGTTTTCCAGTGTTTACATTTGATAATCTTATCCACTGCGTTAGGGCAGTTTGAGATTTTTGAACTATTTTTTGTGTCCGTCTGGTGTCACCATTCACGACAGCATTAAGTGAGTACTTCCTTATTCCCAGAAATAATACATGTTTTCAACAGCGTTCATGCATGTTTCCCGCCATCTACCACCGTCCCTTAACCGCAACCCCATAGCTCCTGAGGGGTAAAATAATTGTCATATAGAATATTGAAAATAGGCATACTACATACAGCTTTAAACTTAGCGATGGTCAGTAAGTAGGCTATATCAGACAAATGCGATACATATTTTACCTTCACGGTATACCCCTGTTTGTCAGCATGTATCAATGACGCATTATAAGTCATTATTTTTGCAAACAACTTTGAAATGCAGGTTTTTTTCTGCCGAGAAAAGTCGAAAAGACATACCCTACGTTTATTTAGCAAAAACGTTTATGGCCTTTAAGTCGCACCAAAGCATATTGAATATGCGACTATTATGATTTCGTTTACTATACGTCGAATTGATAAGTTAGCGGAAAAATACCATTTTAGGTAAACTGAGCTGTTTTACGATCCTGCTGCAGACCGTTGGCGTTAATAAACAAGCGATAATTAAAAACGATATAAACTACTATAACATTGCGTAGGCACAATGAATTTTCCATTAAATGTTGGCTGTTGGTTTAAACTTACCGGTAACATACAATTATCTACATAAACGATGCTGTGCAGACGATATAAAACTTGGACGCTTGGAACATACTAATTGCATGATATAAACCAAGGAAAGGCGAGACAGACAATATTTTACCTAGGTGAAAACATTTTAAGCGTTAAAAGCTTATTCACAAGGATATTTAACAATGAAAAAAGGTTATATTACATTATCATCAAAATACAGGCAGAAATGGCGAGGATTGTAACGGGCGTGATACATTTGGCCGCTTTTGGAATACGTCCTCGAAAACTACGTTAAATGTCAGTTCATCTGGAATAGAAACATCTACCGAAAGCTCTCAACACGATTGGTGAAACAATTCCTCATGTGACTCACAAGAAAACAAAGAAAACGAGCAAACGTAGATGTGACAAATGTGGATTTACATTGCCTATTACAACTTAAGAGTGCAATTACACCGACATGTTTGAAGCATTAACAGTGATTGTACCGTCGTTTGGAGACTCATACGAAACTCAAGTGTTTTTATATTAACCAAATATTATATTTATTTCACAAACATTCCTTGGCTTATCGCAAATCCAACTACATTGTCTTTAATTCGTCAAATTAAACCGCTCAGTAAAACGATATTATATATTACTCTATTGAGCATAACCGACTTGAGAGTGATTATATCACGCTTCGCATTTCAATATCTCGATTCAAGTTATTTGCCATGGACGTCTCTCTCCTATCAAGTATTTGTGTTTGTGATTAGTTCTCCATCTGTGTTTTCTAATTGCATAATAGTGTGTTTGACTTTAGAGAGATTATCTGATGTTTGGTCGCTTTACAAATTACCGTCCTGGTTTAGATGAGTCAACAGCATGTTATTATTGATGGTTATTCTCGCATGTTTATTTCGAATTCCATTCGTTATTGGGTATTATGCTAAAGTGGTACTAAGTGGCTGTACACTTTGCAATATAACTCTTCTGTTCAGTTCTATATGGTTTTATGTAGACATGCTGTTTTTTTGTTGTTGCACTTCTTCTCGTGATACCAACTCACTTATCGATTAGAGTGCATTCAAACAGTACATTTAAACTCCGTCACATGATGACACATAACAAGGAGGTCATTAACAAAAAAAGGGTTTAACAACGGAATTTAACAATAACCCTGTTATTTATTGCTACTATGTATGTTATCCTTCATGTTTAACTTGTTCTAGCAATCGTGGGGATTATACATGTTCAGGACCCGACATTACTGTATGTGTTTGTTTGCGTGTATGCATTTAAATTAAACTTTCCGCTTACCTTATATTTATATTAGGTGCATACATCATGGTGTTGGTGGATATCATTACTATAGCACTCATGTTAAAATGTTAATTTACACGTGAACTTTTTAATTATAAGTTTTAGTATGTTTTAGTGAAAGGGACGATTAGATCTTTATTGACCACTGTTTATGTGTGTGTATGTAACTTGTTGCGTACTGCACCTTAACATATATCCATTATAATTACACTACTGGCTATTATATTAACGTAATAAATTCTGTTAGAGTAGAATCTGTCAATATTGAAATTAAACCGAGAGAACAATGACTGCACTTGAAATTTGTCAATTGATAAATGTAAAGCTTTAAAAACTAAATTATATTATCTTGGTTTAAACACACCTATGGTAACCATGCACACATGTTAAAGGTCGGGGTTTTAGTTGGCTGTGATGACTAGAACATCGTCTCTGGATTTTCGCATTAACCTCCTGAAGATTGGGATATAAGTCGTCCATGAATACTCGGCGCAGTATGCAGCGACGTCACTTTGCTTTTTTCCCTCAGATGTACAAAAACTAGTGCAGAAAATACATTGTTATCCCCGCCAATTTTTTTTTCGGAGGGGATATAGTAATTGGTCCTGCCCGTCTGTCCGTCCGTCCGTCTGTCCGTCCGTCTGTCCGTTCGGCTGAAACTTTGTCCGAAGCATAACTCCAAATCTATGCAATGGATTTACTTTAAAATTAGAATATAAACAGATGGTAACTAGGAGAAGTGCAGTGACCAAGAACCATAACTCTATCTACCTTAGTTTTATGAATTATCTCCCCTTTTATATAACTTTAAAATAATTTTTTGTCCGGAGCATAACTCTAAATATACTAAAGGAATATACTTGAAACTTGAAATATAAACAGATGGCAATTAGGAGAAATGCAGTGACCAAGAGCCACAACTTTATCTACCTTAGGTGTTGAATTATCTCCCCTTTTATATAATTTTAAAGTAAATTATTATCCGGAGCATAACTTTAAATGTACTGAAGGGATTCACATGAAACTTGAAATATAAGCAGATGGCAACTAGGAAAAGTGCAGTGACCAAGGACCACAACTATGTCTACCTTAGTTTTGAATTATCTTCCCTTTTATATAATTTTAAAAGTAAATTTTTGTCCGGAGCATAACTCTTAATCTACTGAAGGTATTACTTGAAACTTGAAATATAAACAGATGGCAAGTAGGAAAAGTGTAGTGACTAAGAACCATAACTCTATCTACCTTATTTTTTTAATTATCTCCCCTTTTATATAACTTTAAAGTAAATTTTGTCCGAAGCATAACTCTAAATCTACTAAAGGGATTTAGTTGAAACTTGAAATATTAACATATGGCAACTAGGAGAAGTACAATGACCAAGAACCATAACTCTCTCTACTTTAGTATTTGAATTATCTCCCCTTTTATATAATTTTTAAGTAGATTTTTGTCCGGAGCATAACTCTAAATCTACTGAAGGCATTTACTTGAAACTTCAAACTTAAACAGATGGCAAGTAGGAGAAGTGCAGTGACTAAGAACCATAACTCTATTTACCTTAGTGTTTGAATTATATCACTTTATTTAATTTCAAAGTAAACTTTTTGTCCGGAGCATAATGAATAATCTTCCTTTATTTGTTTTTACAAACACTATTCTACTCTCTAAGACAAATGTTGTAAAACAAGCAAACACAATGCGGCTGGGATTTGGCACTACTGTGACAAGCTCTTGTTAAAATTTGTAAGAATTTCTATTCCTTCGCAGTTGTATTAATACATTTTGTTTAACGTCTTTTGATCTGCCTTTCGGTTTGTGCAAGGATTAACACGAGTGGAATTGGGTAATTTAGAATGTTCAATTACTTAACAATGAAATATGTGTCGATGATTTGCAAACTCAATCCTTTGTTGATATTCCAACTGCTCATTTTTCCCATTGGCTAATCCATTACCCTAATATGCTTAATTAATGTGCTTGTTTAACATTTTTATTTATAAACAATCCGATTATCAAATAATAGCCACTTAAGTTATCGAATTACGGACAGTAGGCCTAAATATACTAATATTACCGGTACCTTGTTTCCAGATGGTGTCGGCACATACATCAAAAGTTGGCTGTGGATATGCCGTCTGTAATGATTGGCATGGTAATGGGTGGCCTTATTATGTGTGCAACTATGGTCCAGCGTAAGTTTGGTACTGATTTATATTGCTTTCAATCGTCTCATACGGAGCGATGAAGAGGTATTTTATTAAGACTATAAATTTTAACCCATTAACATCTTGTTCCTCATGACAGTGGTTGCAAGTTAAACCCTGTGGTTGCAAGTTGTACCAAGTGGTTTTGTATGTTCTACACTAAACGTTAAACTTGTATCAGTAGTTGCGCCATAAGCTAGTGGTTACCCGTTACACTAGTTGTCACTCGTTACACCAGTGATTACACATTGTTCGAGACGTTACATGATGAATGTTCACTATTATTATATGTGTGGAGATCTGGGAAAACTGGGCTTATATCATGTCCGCTTAGTGTCACCCCAGCAGTACACAAAGGAAAATCAGGGACGACACTTTCCGCCGCTACCCTGGAAGTTTGTTAAGAAGAAACATTCTTTAAACAAAAAATCAATAAAAACGGAAAGTGTCGTCTCTGATTAGCTTGTGCGGACTGCTGAGGTTAATCCGGGAAGACACTTTACGCACATGCATCAATACCAGTTTCCCAGAACGCTTCTTGTATCTTACAGTCGTAATTATAATCGGTATACAACGCACCGGCCGTATGCAACAGGGGAAACGTGTGCTGAGTGTCCCTCTCGCTGTACAAATGGACTGTGTGGTAAAAATGTGTTTATTGCTAAATAAAACAACGTTACTGAAGTTGCTTCGAAATACAATGCAATTTTAGATTGGGTCATTTCAACTAGTACATTCGTTGGCATGTAAGTTCATAGTCATTAAAAACAAATAACAACATATTTATCTTCCTTATAGTTAGCGTACCAAAAACTTATAATTTGTTGATAGAAGAATATGATACAGACACAATGTACGAGCTCATCAAACTTAACAGAAAAAAAACATTTCAGCCTCGCTCTGTAAAAAAAGGTTTTAATGCATTTACGTAAAGCGTCGTCCCAGATTAGCATGTGCGGACTGCACTGGACGGCACTTCGTTTATGGCAGATGTTTCTTAACAAAAATCCAGTGATGGCGGAAAGGGTCGTCCCTGATTCGCCAGTGAGGCTATCACAGGCTAATCTGGCGAGACACTTTACGCACGTACATTTACATATTTCTTTAATCAATTGATGGTGGTTAAGAAGAAGAATTTCGGGTCGAAGTTGTGATATTCGCAAAGTCATTAAATTACAGCTTTTGACACCATGTTAATTGAACATTTGTTTGAATTCCTGGCGGTGTTAAGACCCAAGGGTATGTTTACGATTTTACCTGTCGTTTTTAACGAAGTGCTTCTCATCCACTTGCCTTTATGAAGGAGTTCAATACAAATAGTGCCCATCTTTGTTATTTATACGTTTACTGAGTTAAAATGTACTTGTACATTTAATATGAGAAGCGCTGTATGAAAACATGTAATGCATGTCTTTAAAGTGATGTGCAGTCCGCACAGCCTAAATGTGACTACACCTTCCAATTGTATTGTATTTTTAGTTTAAGGAAGTATCATCTTATCGAAAATTCAATTTAGGCGGAAAGTGTCGTCCTTAACCAACCATTGCGTATTGCACACGCAATTCTGAGATTACACTTAACGCGAGTGCATTCAACCCTGATTTGACGAGCTCGTGTAGAACGTCTTTAATTTTCATCATTCTGTACAGAACTGTAGAAAATACACTTTCAAATAATGAAGTTTATAAAAGTATCGAATACTATTATGTGTAATGTGTTCATGGTAACTCAAATGATTATTTCGCAGTGTATTTAATCGATTATTTGTGTGCATATATCAAGGAAATGTGTAATATTTGTTATTATTGTTCATATATTATTTATCACTAGAGTGGCCTTTCTGTTTTTATATCTGAATTAGCACTACATTGGCCGATGTTTAAAAATAATGCGACATATGTTGACAAACACATATAAAACCTCATCACCCTGTACAATTATCCGTTAAATTTCAAACTATCCGGGACTGAGCGCAACATCGAACGTAGCATTGGCTCAAGAAGTGGCGCCCATGATAAACGGTCGTGAGCATGTGCTTCTAATAATATTTTTGTCTAGATTTCTGCCGGTTGGTTTGTCTAAACGGTGGGGTCCTGGACTTGAAGGAATGCAAATGTAACTGCTGGAAAACATTTCACATGCAACCGCATTGTGCACGTGAGTTTCAATACCACAGACGAAAGGGAAATATTTCTTGTATTACTTATTGGTAGCAATTTGTTAATATCCACCAGTATTATATTTATTGTAAAATGTGTATGTCGATCACATACTTTTAATTAGTATTACTGACTATTCTTCTCATTTATGTTCGTAAAGTTTAGACTACATTTGTCAGTAGTTTGTTGTTCTGTTGCTTGAGTTGAAATTAAGTGTATAACGTATCTCTTCTGTCTATCCTAATTGGCACACGTAATTGATACCAGCTGTATGATTGTTATGAATCTCTTAAATGCGATCCCACTAGTCGTTGTTACTACTGTTCAAATAGTACGGGACCATTTGTTGAAATTACCTTGGGCGATTTTTTAAATCACTGCAATGATCATATAAAAGAACCAGTTCCCGTATGCAATAATTGATTCTAAGAGCGAATTCTAAAATTTAATAATAACTTTAACACTTTAAAATACTAAAACTACTCGAAAGTGAAGAAAAGCATGGAATTGAACAGTTTGAATACGGTAAATAACAATATCTTAATGATTAAAGCACCATTTTAAGCCTTTTTATATGCACACGCTTAGGCATTTTTATTGAGTCTAAGAATATTATTTATTCTTAATCCGTAGAATGTGTTGGTAAATACGGACCCAGAATGTGAATCCTAAGATAAATTGTAACGACTCTCTTGCAGTGAACTGTGAGAGCGCCTTTGAAAGTGTCAGCTGCCAGATGTATTAATAAGAACAATGCGAGGACGATGCCAGCGTAAAAGTCGAGTGCCCCATCATGTGCAAATGGTGCCCATACGCGGGTAAGAAATATATTAGCTGAGTTCTGGGAAAACTGGGCTTAATTCATATGCACCAAGCTTCATGCCAGATAAGCCTGTACAGTGCGCACAGCCTAATCACGGACGACACTTTCCGCATTCACTGGATTTCCGTTAAGTGAAGGATTCTTTTAAATAACAATTTTGACAAAAAGCGGAAATTGCCGTCTCTGAGTAGACTGAGGAATAATCAGTATAAAAACCGAAAACACGTATAACTCTGGAATAACTCCGTCGGTGCCTCGGCAGTTACAAATTCCTTCTAAAGCAGTAACAATGTCATCAGAAGGCAGTTACAAACAAATGTTATTTAATGAACCACCATCACTACCATATCAGTATTATAACACCATGTTCACCACCTCCACAACACCGCTACCTCCATCATCACGACCATAACAACCACATCCAACATTAATACCACCACATTTTAATTACAATAACACCAGCACTTTTTCACGCCATCAGAACACTACCACCGCAATCATAACAAAGCGGTCAACTTAGCGACCATGATAGATATATAGGATCTGGCACGAGTTGTCATATCATACCATATTTTATTAAACGAGTTCAGGAAATTTGTTAGTAAGCGAGCCATTGGCGAGCTTACTAACGAATTTACGAAAGCTAAAACAAACATCGTACACTTCATTTTATTGTCAACGCTTAATAATGACAATCTAAGAATGAGAGGGTAAAAGAGTGCATGCAAAAGGATAAATAACAAAAACATTACGATTATTACAAATCATTATTTCTTTGCATCGTACATACAAAAAATAAAAGACAATTGAGAAATGTCACACCATTATATCTTAAATGAATATCAATAATCCAAGTGATTAGATGCCATTTTTTTACAGCTGGTATACACAATCAACTGACAACGCTTAAACCAAAGGCACACACGAACTGTTTACACAATAACGACATTGTTTAGTTTAAACCTGTTTATTAAAGCTCGATTGCATCGATAGCCTGGGGCTTATATAAACGCTCTCGAGTCCGTTTCCTTGGCCTAGAACTAGTATTTGGTGTCTTTGGGAGAGATCTAAAGAACGCTAGCATGAGGGGGATCGAACTCATAACCTCCCGGTCGCTAGGCGGAAACCCTATCCATTACACCACGGCGACCTTCAAAACGAAATTGTTTAAACCAGTACATTGTTTAAGGGGAACGCGTCATTGGATGATGTTTTGAAAAACGTTTATTGTGAAATACAGTGAAGAAAAAGACGCATACAATCGGATGAAAATTGTATAGGCCCTCTGAGGTCGTGAAAACATTTCGGAACGTAAAAAGCCTTACTGCTATAACTTAGGGGCTGAGTACTTTAAGTATATTGTTAAAGGTTTAAACTTTGCACCAAAACTAAGAATACAACTTCAAAATGGCGTCCAAAAATGTCGAAATTTTAAGTACTCATATAAGACCGAGTTTTTCATGGCTTCTGATAGGCTGGAACTCGTATTGGCCGACCTTTTGCCTTATTGGCCGTGTTTTTTCCATATTGGCCGCCTTTTTCTCGTATAAGGCGAGTTTCGAGCTTTAAAGGCGAGGTTCAACTTGTATGCGGCGAACATATTGAACACATTCTCTTCTAATATTATAAAGTTAATTAATAATAATTTGAATAAATACACATTTTTTGGATTCCCCATTTATATTGACATTCAAACACCTAATGTTAAGATCGCACCATTACATTTCAACAGTTTTCAGCTTAAATGAAAATGCTAAGTGAAGAAACATAGCATGTATCATATTTGGCATGTATAGTCACTGGTCTAAATATATCATATTAATTAACATGACGTATGGTAGTATATTTCCACCTATTTCCGTTGACAATAAAAATACATATATTGTTGAATTTAAGTTTTGTTTACATTTATAAGAGGATAAGTACAGCGTCTAGTGCTCAAACTACATTGTAAAATAAATGCAGTCAAATGTTATCTTTTATGATTATCTAAGTATATTTTGACGAAATAGATTGCTCGTTTTTATATTATAATAAATGTGGCTGATTAAAAATTATGCTTGCTTTATAGTAAATGGTTTTAAAATAGCAAATATAATCCGAACTGATTTTGTTGTGTAGCACTAATTACGAAAAGACAATATTTTAATTTGTTTTTGTTCGGGGAAAACACTTTCGCCATGTACAAACAGACGCTTGCAATATCAGACGACTTAAATTCAATCGCCATTTCATGTTACTGTAATTATCGTTTATTATGAACAATAACTTAGCAGAGGCATTATTTTCTCTAGAAAAATCACGTTCATCAGTAGTCGACAGTTAACAGGACACCAATATACCAAGGAGAACTTCAAAACAGATAAGAGGCAATGCTAAATATCTTCAGAGTAGTATTCCTTTTTTCAAAAATATTATCAATGCAAAAATGGTGTGTTTTAACTCTGATATCTTAAAATGTATATTTGATATTAAAAGTAGATTATTTGTTGGGATAAAAAAATATTTTGGTTAGCTTAACATACCTATTAAATAGACAATTTATACACAAAATAGAGCGTATACTGCTATTTTCAGTTGTCTTAAGTATTAATGAACATTAATATTCAGGATCTATGAAAAAATTGTCATTAGTTTTAAGACCTTCTTTTGCGACTGGTTTCCAACTTTTTAATGTAATTCTTAGGTCAAATATCAATTATAATCAACAAAATATGGTAATATTATATTTAAGGGTTGATAAATGGATTTGCGGACATTGCCTACCATAATAATAATACCTGTATATCTGCCTGCTTGACTGCCTGCGTGGCTGCCTGCCTGCCAAACCCCGCCCACCTGCTCGCCCTCCCGCCCGCCCGCCCGCCCGTCCGTCCGCTCGCCCACCCGTCCGCCCATCCGTCCGCCCGCTCACCCTCCAGCCCGCCCGCCAGTCCGTCTGTCATTATAGACAGAAAGATAAATTATTCGGTGTGTTCTGGTTTACCTCTCTGTAAAGGATACCCATTTGTAATTTATTTTAATTGAATTTTCTTTATGTGTAAAAGGTAATTTAGCAACATGCTAATTAAAAAACATGTGTAAGTAGTTCTTTTGTTAAAACCACAATTTTGGCATTTTCAATACAGTGTAATACTGTGGAATCACTAATTTCTAAGGAGGTTGCATTTTTGCACTTCTGGTGTTGCAAGAATTTATGACAAGTGCGAACATTTACCAATTTTACCGTTTGTCTTATAACATCTATCGTCATTTATAAATATGGATAATACAATGAGTTTTTTCCCCAAAATTACCGCAGATATTCGGCTGCTTCCAAATTGCAAACAATCTACATTTTTTCCCATAAATCTGACCAAATTTCCACAAAAAATGCTAAATTTTCCCAATAAACCCAATTAGTTTTTAATTTTATTCAGTGATATTGTCGTAGAACGAGTGCTAATCAAGCGTGTCGAGTTTGCTATCCACACATCTCTATATTGCAGATGATACCGGCGATAGTTGATGTATCACGATTGAGGATGCCTATTTTTACGTTAGCGTCCAAGATGGCGGCTAGCAGAATAGAAATTACGATTAACGGCGAAAATGATAAATAACATTCAAATTAACAACATA
This sequence comes from Dreissena polymorpha, assembly GCF_020536995.1. NCBI lineage: Eukaryota > Metazoa > Mollusca > Bivalvia > Myida > Dreissenidae > Dreissena > Dreissena polymorpha. Next base: position 45,425,210 of record NC_068366.1, on the reverse strand, counting down.
TATCATATGGTTGTTAGGGAAAAATGTAATGCGTGTGTCAATTGTACGCTAAAGACTACGTTGGAGATTCAAACACAGATATGTATTAGAAGTCTGGGCAGTGAATGTGTGTCATGGAAAGCAGTGTTGATAAATTGGAGTTCAGTCAACTTGCAAACTTAAGCATTAAAGATGAGTATGGTTCGAAAATAGAAAGAGATACATGAATTGATTTAAATGTTAGTGGATCTGTGTATATTCAGATTTTATGCATATTTTGCTCTATTATTTTTGTCACGCTGTAGATTTTATTGAAATAGCATTGTACCGAGAATGTCAAATGCAAGATATCTAAAGGTACACAAATTAAATTTATTATTTTTAATACATCATTCACACAACAAGAACACTAAAGCATGTTTGTCACTATTTATTAATGTTTTCCCTATATGACCTTTAATTGAAAAAAATACTGTATTAAACTTTACACTCTCAAGTTTAAATTAAATAGTGTATATATAGATTATTGCAAGTTTCATATGCATCTGAAAGGGTATTAACTACACATTGTATTCATTGTAAGAGGAAATTAAAGCATAAATTTTTAATATAATAATGCTGTCTAACAGGAACTTTAAAACAATTTTAATTCTGTTACTTATAATCATATTCATTAGGCTTCATTTTCCCCAATTTTATGGATTATTACGCTATTTTCCCAAATTTCATGTTTTATCGCGCAAATTTTCCCAATCCAAAAAGCACAGGCTATAAAATAAAAGCAAAAACATCACTGTAATAGATCTTTAAATGTCTTTATTTGTTTGTAAATTTGTTAAAATAAAAATTGTGGGATCCTTGTATATTAAATATACATTTTGTTTTCAAGATGAAAATAACTATTTTTAGTTGTACTCCAATCGCTTTTCATATTTCACTAATATTAACAATCAAAGCCTATATTAGAAGTCAGTATTTTTTTGTTCAAATTCAAATTCAGCCCCATTTCCAATCTGAGCACAAAGTGATCATGGTGAGCAATTGTGGTAGGTGGCGCTCCGGCGTCTGGCATCGTTTGCTATGTTAAATCAATAATTTGCAAAAGTCATATCCTAAACCCCTTTGTTTAAAAAAAACTGCACAGGAATGGAATGATCCTTAGATGGCGTTTGTTCAAATATTACTGGTCTGCTGTATATTTACATTAAAGTCATCAGATCTTAAAACATATATTAAAAGTGGAAACTTTAGAGATCTTCTCTTTTTGAATATCAAATATCAGAGGTTTAATCTTTGGTGTGTTACATCGTCTCGTAGTCTTTACAAATCATCCCCTGAAGATGGCAACGCCTCAGGGGTTGCATATGTTATATATGTATATTTTTTATAGGAAATACCTTAACAATATTATCCTCAGAAACTTTAAGGCACAGCCATTTAAGATTTGGTGTTTACTGTTATTGAGCGTCCTTTAAAAAGGTTGTTCATGTCTTGAACCTCATTTGCCCAAACTAGCTGCGTCCCAGGATTCGAGGATTCGCGTAACTTATTGAGACTAGTTTAATGAATAACTTTCAAAAACTTCTTTTTTTAAACAGCAAGGATAAGGGTGGTAACATTTGGTGTGCATCATCATCAAACGGTCCTCAATTAAGTGTGTTCAAATAATGTCCTTGAAGTAAAACGTTTTATACAGACTCATGAAGTAAATAACTTGATTAATATTTTACTCATAAACTGCAAGGGTCAGGGGTTTTATATTTGATGTGAAACATCATCCTGTGGTCCGTTACAAATATTGGTCGAAATGTACCACTGGGGGTAAAACTGATCACTCCACTCCAGGGTAACATAATTTATATTGACTTCCTCAGTAAACTTTAAAACAAATATATGAAACAAAATCATAAAGGCAATATATTTACACCTATAAACATATATACTTTAGTGTTAGTATGATCTGAGATCAATTAATAAATTTTATATTTTCCCTTCATTTTCTGACATTTGTTTACACGAGCATAAATATAACAGTATAAAGTGACGAACAAATTAAGCAGACTATGCACATGAATCTGATTATGCACAGATCCGCTAATATATAAATCAAACCATGTTGTCTTTTTATATTTTTATGTTCCCCAGTCTATACTGGGGGACATATTGTTTTCGCCCTGTCTGTTTGTTGGTTTGTTGGTTTACGTCAAACTTTAACATTGGCAAAACTTTTGCAATATTGAAGATAGCAATTTGATATTTGGCAGGCATGTGTATCTCATGGAGCTTCACATTTTGAGTGGTGAAAGGTCAAGGTCATCCTTCAAGGTCGAGGTCAAATGTATGGGGGGCATAGTGTTCCACAAACACATCTCGTTGAATGATAATCTTGTTGGATGCATCTTTTTACGTGAGTAGACTGAACTTCAATTTACACACACTTGTTCTGTGACATGCAATATAAACAATTTTTTTTAATTGTATCTAACTGTAAAACTTAAAGGACACACTCTTTACATTAATTATTATATTAATACGTATTATATTATGTCCGTCCTAAATTTGATTGTTATTTCTCATTTATTATGAGCATAATTAGTTCTTTTTTATTGTTTGCCTTCTTGAAATCATGTTTGCAAAATGTGTGCAACGCAATATAAAATAGTATATGTCTGACTCTTTATGCGAACCAATAGTCTAGAGACTAGATTTGACTACACTAGACAAAACTGCACTACACTAGACTGCACTAGACTACAATTCATTAGACTACATGTACACTACACTAGACAACACAAGATTTCACTAAACTGGACTGCACTACACTTTACTAGAGAAATCTATACTACACTACACTTGACTGAACTATGCACTTTACTACACTACACTAGACTGTACTACAATAGAATACACTAGACTGCACTACAATATACTACACTAGACTGCACTTCACTTAGTACACTATACTAGACAACATTATCATTCGACTGCACTACACTAGACAACAATACAATGGAGTACTCTAGAAAACACTTGACAGCACTACACTAGACTGCACTACACTTAATACACTGTACTAGACAACACTACACTTGGCAACATTACACTAGACTGCACTACACTAAACAGCAATACAATGGAGTACACAGGACAACACTACATTGCGCTAGACTATTAAAGTTGGGGTCACTAGGACAAAGGTCAAGGTCATTGTCAAAATAAGTGTGGAAATCGTTTCTGATTAATAACTCGTCAATGAATTGACCGATTGGCTTGAAATTCACATGTGCATTGACCTTGGACAGAAGATGACCCTTATTGAAATTGGGGTCACTAGGTCAAAAGTCACTGTCATTATAAGTGTGGAAACGGTTTCCAATAAATACCCGTCAACAAAACGACCGATTGGCTTGATACTTCACGCGTGCATTGGAAGTGGGGCCACTTGGTCAAAGGTCAAGGTCACTGTCACAATTTGTGTGAATTTTTTTCCGAACAATAACTTTACAATTGACTGATCGGCTTGATACTTCCCATCTGCATTTCCTTGGACAGTAAATGATCCCTATAGAAATGTGGGGCACCTTGTCAAAGGTCAAGGTCACTATCACAATTAGTGTGAAAATCGTTTCCGACAAATAACTCGTCAACTGATTCACCGATTGGCTTGATACTTCACATGTGCATTGGCCTAGGGCAGTAGATGACCTCTATGGAAATTGGTAAAGCCCAGTTTTTTTAGGGGGTGGGGTCATATGTCTCCGACCGCTGAACTCTTGTTTCTTAATAGCGTGTGATATAATTTTTCCATTTTCAACGTTATTAAATGCCGCTTTAAAGTCAAGACATGCAACATATAAAGTTTTACCTTTTCTGCATAAATATTTTTTTATTACGTAAAAAACAAATGCATTATAGATCGTTGAATACCATTTTCTCAAACCGGATGATGAATCGGTTAGGCGCCCATATGCTTCAGCCTAGAATGTTAATCTTCTGTTTAGTAAATACATATTAATTTTACTGATAATATATTTGTGGGTCCTTTTTTATGTCACGGTATCATTACAGATAATGCACATTTTGAGGGAAGTAAACTGTGCTTAAACTCTTAAAAGAATACTTACAAAAGGTAAACTACTTTTAATACTGTATATGAAATGTTAAGCTAGTAAAACACCAGAGTAAGCTTTATAAGGGTTTATGCATTTTACTGCATCTAATATTTATTGATCTGAGATAGGAGACTTAGTTTAAACCTTTTTAATTTAGCTCGATTGCATAAAAAGCATATTAAAACTTGTGTGAAACGGCCTTGAGTCCTTTTCCTGGAACTAGAACCAGCACCTGGTCTCGATGGGAATATCCAACGAATGTCCCCACCGTGGGGATCAAAACCATGACCTCCTTGTTGCTAGGGAGACACCATATCCATTACGCCACGGTGCTCTTAAGAGATAGGATAATTGAATAATCCGGCCAATTGTCACTATTAACATTTCCTCCAACAATATTTACATAAAAAGTTGTTACACCCGTATCATGTGAATTTCAATTAATTTTGTTTTTAAATAGTTGTACCATTGTTCACCAGATATTGTTGTTTTATGTATATCCATATTTGCAGCTAATTAATGTCCTTCCAAAAAGCTTTTTAGTCGTGATCTGAGTTAGATAGCTTTTGTGAGCTTTTGTCTTGCAGTAATAATGTTTCTATGTACACATATTGCAAAAATATGATTTAATTGAAAAAAATAAATATTTAAATTAGTTACACTTTTATAGCGCCAACAATTTCCCAGAGCTCTATTGACCTGTTTGATAATTTTTACAGTTTTGGTCAAACCAAGTCGATTTGTTAAAACGTTGCAAACAATGTCTTTGCTTGGATATTGAGTGCATATTACAATTAAATGTGTCATCTTTTAATTGTGTCATAATTTTGTCAATTGACATATATATGTTTTTAAAAGTAAATGACATGCCATTATATGTGTCATCTATTAAAGATTGTACATTTTCTTTATAAATGCAGTACATTGTCAGTAAGTTGGTTATGGTTACAAAATGTTGATGTTTTTGTTTTGAAGTATCAAAGTCATACGTGTTTGTCTTAGATTTGAACACATTATGTATATTGTCGGAAGAACAGTCATTGCCAACAAACAATTTTTGCAAACTATCAAATATGTCAGAAGTACCAACAAAATAGCCAATGACGCTGCAACCGTTTGAGCTATCGAATGTTTAACAACCTTTATATTTACATAGATTTAGCTACTTTCGACCGTAATTATGTACATGGGAATCACATGGTATACGTTCACGCATACAAGGGTTTGCAACAAATATTTATTCTTAATCATTAAATAATTGCAAATTTGTGTTTAAATCACCAGCGGTGATTGTCGTAAGCATGGGAAGACATGTGGGCTATATAAGTAGCAGTTACTATAATATTGTTATGTATAAAAAGGACGTACATCAGTATTTTTAACTTATCCAGCTTTAAAAAACAACACTTAACGTTGGACGCAAAAGCACGAAAGCAGTTTTAATTCCTACTTGGACACCACCCATATTTCGACCACCTTGTCTAGAAATTTTAAATGGTTAACAATATCATACATAACAAGATAATTCGTTAATCTGCTTTCTTGCATTTTTACTGGACTCAACTGTTTCTAGCAAAATAATAATATCGTATATTGATATAAGTGTACGAAATAATGGATCAACTTGTTTGGATATCAGTCATGCAACACTCAATGACAATACATAAATATCTGACCACTGAGGGCCATGGCCACAGCCCTAGTCTACATGTAAAGGGATGTCACTGCTGTTACTCGGAACCGTCGGTTGTGTGTGGTGTAGCTGCAGTGTTGAGTCTTATGTCTAGCCTGTATATTGACCTTGTTTTCCATGAACTTTGCATTTGATAGAAGACACCATTCTTGGAGTAGGAATTTATACCACGCTGATGCAGCTCACAGACTTTTGAGTACTGATACTATGTGAGTTCATTGTATACGTTTATACTTTAAACACAACAACGACACACTATACCATATTTATGCCCCCCCCCCCTAAAAATTTAAACCATGTCACAATCATTAAAATACAAGGATAGCACAAAAAGGAAGTAAATCCTTATTTCCATTGTGGTCCTTAATAAATTAAATGTAGTTGACCAAGAAACAACAACAAATTTAAACTAGAAAAAAACTCTAATAGTAGCAAGCAGATGGGTTTCGACGGTGTACTTGAACTTGGGAAGGTTATTAGCCTGTCTTATATATTGTGGCATTTCATTCCAGAGAAAACAACCTTGATATGCAAATGACCGTACAACAAAACCTTTAACCTTCGGCAAACACAGTGTATGTGAATGAATCATTGGAAGCACCAACTGACACTCTTAACTTGTGGGATATTTATGAACTGAACTAAGTAGAATGAAATGCTCATATAGGTAACCTGGTGATCTACCACTGTAGATTTTGAACACATGGCACAACATGATTTGATCAACTCTTTTAGAGACTGGTAACCAGTTTAGCTTGGCAAAATGCCTATGACCTTTATGAGCCCTAGCTTCAAGAACCAACACAAACCTGATCATTCTGTTCTGGGTGACCTGTAATTTATTCATAAGTTTCTGAGTCAAGATATTATACCAAATTTAACAACCATAATAAAATGGCACTGGATGAGGGATGTGACCAATAACATTTTGGCGTGGGGGTTAAGGAACTTACTCTTCCTGTCCAAAAAATTTGAGCCATTAAATCAAAAGATAGACTTTGATCAAGAGTGGTCCCAAGATACTTAACAGAATCCTTAGCTTCAATAGGTTTACCATTGCATACAACATTAAGATTTGGTCTAGACTTAAACCTTGCTTTGGAGCCAAACAAAACAGATTCTTACCCAAATTCAAAGATAGCTTATTACAAATTACCTATTGACTTCAAACATTCATTTCGGAGCTCAAAACTGATTCCAGTTAAGACCTATCCTCACCAGAGACCAAAATACCAGAATCATCTGCACACAGTAACAACTTATTTTTACTGCACCAGACATGTCATTGACGTAAATATGAAAAAACAACGGTCCTAGAATAGAGCCCTGGGGAACACCACATGTTATCGTTGCTCGAGAAGATTGACTACCACGGACATCAACCAATTGATGCCGATCCGACAGATATGAAGTAAACCACTGAACAGTAATCTTTGAGAGACCCAATGCCTTCAACTTCATCAATAGAATGCCATGATCAACAGTATCAAAGGCTTTCTGCAAATCCAGCAAAACCATACCAACAAGATTACCTTTATCCATTTGGAACCAAATGTTATCTGTAAGATGAATGAGACATGTGTCAGTAGATAAACTTTTTCTGAAGCCAGACTGGAAATCATACAGGAGATTATTTAAAGACAGATATTCTTCAACTTGATCAACGATAAACTTTTCCAATGCTGTGTATATACCACTAAGAACTGATACTGGGCGATGATTACCAACCTCCGTCTTGTCATTGTTCTTAAATAATGGGACCACACGAGCTGACTTCAGGTCATCCGGTACAAATCCTTGAATGATGGACACATTAATTATGTGGGTAAGTGGAATTATTGGGGCAGCATCTTTCACAAAACGAGAGGGGATACCGTCTAACCCAGTAGCTTTATTTTAACTAAGAGAATTCAAATATTTTCAAATCTTACTTTCAGGGAAAAACTAAAATTATCAACTTTGACACCTTTTGAAGAATAAAAGTTAAAAACAAAACTACTACCAAAACTATTTTGACATTTTGGAAGTTGTTAAACTAGTTTGGAAGCAACTATAGTATTAAATGTAATGAAATCTTCAGCAACTTTACATTTATCAAAACAAATTGCATCATCTATCTTTAAACCAATATTACATTCTGCCTGACCCTATTAAGTATGTCTGTATAACAGTTTGTTGCCGATCAATAACTAGTCCACGAATTGACCGATTGGCTTGATGCTTCCCATGTGCATTGACCTTGGACAGTAGATGACCCCTATTGAAATTGGGGTCACTTGGTCAAAGGTCAAGGTCACTGTCTCGATAAGTGTGACAATCGTTTCGGATAAATAACTCATCAACGAATTGACTGGTTGGCTTGATACTTCCCATGTACATAGGTCTTAGTCAGCAGATGACCCCTATTGAAATTAAACGACCCTATTCAAATAATGGTCACTAGGTAAAAGGTCACTGCCACAATAAGTGTGAAAACAGTTTCTGATCAATAACTCGTCAATGAATTTACTAATTGAATAAATCGGCCTTAAACTTCACATGTGCATTGGTCTTGGACAGTAGATAACACTATTGAAATTGCGGTCACTAGGTCAAAGGTCAAGGTCATTGTCTGAATAAGTGTAAAAATTGGTTCTGATCAATAACTCGTCAACCAATGGACTGATTGGCTCGATACGTTCCATGTGCATTTGCGTTGGATAGTAGGTTACTCCATTAAAATTGGGGTCACTAGGTCACTGTCACAATAAGTCACAATAAGACCGTTTCCGATCAACAACTTGTCAACGAATTGACTGATTGGCTTGATCATTCACATGTGCCATGGATAGTGCCTGACCCCTTTTGAGATTTGGTCACTTATTTAAAGCTCTATTTTGGTGGAAGGGGCATATGTCTCAAAACGCGGAACTTTTGTTAACGACGCGATTAACCACAAACGCAACAATTTGGCATGCGTTATTGATCGTGGACTATTTGTCTTGTAGGGGTGTACTTTTTCCGCGGATAGCCGTGGATCCTGTTGTCCAGGGGTCATTTCCATAATTCGGGTAAATTATGAAAAAGAGGGGTACGACCGATTCTGCAGGCGTATTTCATAAGCGGCCCAAAAAATCCGCGGTTAGCGAAATCTCTCCGCATATTACACTGGTAGATTCTGCCTTAGCGTTTTTTAACGAGCGATGCCATTGGCTGTCGTTTCCCAATCTTCCAATTAAAGTCAGTCTTTAAAGTTTTAAAATGTGTTTCATATCTGCTGGGAGTCGTTTTCACATATCGCCTTTGTAAAGCGAAAATACAGATTATTGAACGAACGAACGAATCTCACAAAATCTCGGAGATTGAAACATTATTGAAAAATTCATTTAAATTGGAAAGGGAAGAAACAACAGGGGATATAAATCAGAAAGCAACACCAATTTCTGAATTGGTACAGAAGATTTACTGTCTTGGTAAGGCTAAAGTCATATTCCATGTGAAAAAATCTTGAACAACGGATCAGTGGTAAATTGTCGTTAGTTGAACACTGTAATATTGTTGACCTTAAATATAATTTGAAAACATTAAGCTTGAAAAAAAAGAGTGCCGTCATCGTTCACATGAATCAGAACACACATTGATTTTGATCACAATTAATACTGGTGACTGCATAATATATTAAACGTAAATCAGTCTACAAAATTTTCCTCCGATCAGACGTCACCTCAATCACACCCCAGTCTGCAGATGTGTGATGTGTGTCAATACTTCATGATACGATTCTTTTTGCTGGGTTGCAATTTGTTCACACTTTGAACATTACAGGTTATCGAATATGACAACGATCTGACCTTCATTTCAGGTGCAAGATTAATCGGTCGAGTATAAGTATTACGCATAAGTCGTCGACTTGTTCTTGATTACACAGATTTTAGTCCCTGAAAATAAACTGCTGAAACCACATAAGCCAGACCAATCATTTTCACAATAAATAATGTGTCCTTGCAAAAATAAACTTGTTACTGCGTCGCAAAATTCAAAATGGACAGCATGCTATGGTAAAAACATAACAAATTCAACGAATCATTTGATATTACAAAAACAATATTTGTAAGAAGCTTCTCCAATAGTCTATGTCTTTTTGGATACTTTCATTACCATTGGGTTGCCGAAATTACTACGTTATTATACAAGGTAATTCATTATCTTCAGTTAAACAATTACAAGACATCAATAATGTATCGCAAAGAGAGACTTTAAAATAATTTCATTTTGTTTCCCGAAAGCAATTTGTTTCTATGTTCGTTTGATTTGTTTCATTAAATAAACATGTATGTAATTAAGAGCTACTTATTGAAGCCCATAAACATGTAATAGTAGTGTGGTCCTCGTACGCTGTTTTAGATGAACTTGGACAAGACTTGCATTTGGTTGCACATAAAAAGGGATATACGTATATCTGATTCAGAACAAAACTAGTCGATGTGGTAATTAAGGAACTGTTCACAATACAAAATATTAACCATAATTACAAACTATCGCATGAACGAACTGTAACATGTGTTACAAGCGAACACCATTTTGCAAATCTATATGTTTTATGAACATTTTGAACCTGATCAATATACTTCGAAGCTGTATTCAATCGATTTTAAATGAAGCCAACAGCTTTCCAAAACAACACAAAATGGTGTGTATTAAATTGTAAAACTCAACAAGAAACTTTATTTATAGCTTACTATAATTCTTGCTTTTGGAAAATGAAGTTAAATGCATGTGAGTAAAGTTTTGTAATGTTTCCGCACAGGCATATCAGGGTAGACACTTTCCGCCTAAAATTGATTTTCAGTAAGTATAGATACAGACTGCACCTGGGACGACACTGTATACAGATATTAAGTCAATTTTTTTCCACGGGTGAGGCTCAAATTAACGTTATGGTTGTTGTTAAACAAAAACAAATAAGCACATTACACCAGAACATATAATGTCACAAAGAGCAGAGCTTAATTAAATATGATGCCAAATGAACTGATTCATATGCAAACGCTGCTATTTAGCAAAACTGTATAATGTGTTAAATCTTTACCATTTGTATATTCAAGTATCAGATACTTTCATAAACTGTAGATTTACACACGAACATTTAATAAGCTCTACCTGTTTTAAAGATAGATGTTTTAATTTAAAGAAACAACTTTTCCAAGTACATTCAGCGGATTCCAGTTGGCAACTCCGTCAATTGTTACAAAATTGGCGTGTGTTAATCATAAATATGCTTTGATACAGAAAGATGCAATGGGCAAAGTAACAATGTTCCTCGGATGTATCAGAGTGCGTGTTCTCTTTTAATGTGATTATAGTGTTCTTGTAAACAAATATTGTGGACGGCTGGACCATATACAAGTAATCAAATTCTCCACCAAGTCCTTGCATGTGCACTTTCTGATCTGCCTGAGTGTTTAACTTTATGCAAAAACATAAATTTGGTAGCGACAAAGTAGAGCCACATGTATATTTATTGACAAATGATACATGTTGTGCCAATTATTTATAGCGAAACCTATGCATACCCACATCAATATTCAGATGAGGTTGCCTTAACAAATCATATTATACCATAACGGCATGCCAACTGGCCACGTAGAATTGATTTGTATCTAATCATGTTTCAAATAGTATTGTTGTTGGATATTCAATAGAGAGCAGTAGATTGAAGTGTTCATCTCTTTGGAATAGTTAAATTAAGTCTTTTTAATGGATTTGACATGTGATAACTTAATGTTATTTAAGGCAAAATAACCAATGAGTCAACTGTGCAGCTGGTGCAAGAACAACATATGTTACAAGGATGTATTTGTCTGATTGTGATATTTCGGGAATAGTCAAATGTAATTACCATCGATAAAGTCTGACAAACAACATATGTCAACACATTTGAAAGCATTATCATTAGATATATAAATTTTGTTAATTATCAACTGAGAGACATCTGCAATCTCTATCCTTAATTAGAAATATTGGAAATGTTGTGTAAATTCCAATGGTTTTCCAATTTGATATAATTCGATAGGAAGTGTTCAAAACAAAGTGTATTTTGTTTGCTATTTTATGTAAATTGTTTTTTAGAAGTTATTTTATCTGTGTAAACATATTATCCGGTCAAGCGAATTTCTTGCAGACAGCACACTATAGAATGGTATGAATTGCACCATGGCATAACAATTAAGTAAAGAAATACAATATTTAGTTTAAAAAAATCCAAACTTAGCAAAACATAATTCTTTTACTTTCATTTTTTTACAATGAGAATATTAAAAACAGTGTCATTGTCTGAAAATTTAACATAACTGTTCACACTTTAACCTTTTGAAAACAATTAAGACTTTAATACTGTCCTTCCACTGTTTAAACTTATTTCCAACATTCTCTCGAACGAGTAAAACAAGTATAGGGTGCAATGGAAATACACTAAACGTTTAGCGCCAAACGCTTCAACTGAAATTATTTCAAAATTTACCACAGACTACAAACTACTTAAACAGTCAATGTTTTGTAAAAGCGATACAATAGTTAAATTGCATGTATTTTTTTAAGTTTTACAGTAAGTCACTTAATACGCTTTTGTTCTTTACCTAACCAGAGCACATTCTCATGGTATGATTATGTGATCGCTTTTTGTCCGCTGTGCGTTGTAAGGTGTGCGTTTTCAATATTGTCCTAATTAACACTCCAGAAACCACATTTATTGTCTGGTCCTCATGAACCTCGGTCACAAGTTTTTATCCCATGATATCTTGGCTGAGTTTGAAATTAATTTACATAAGGTCACAAACAATGGCACTTTTTTAAATTATAGAATAAGCTTGACGTTTCATGTATTAACAAATCTTCATGCAACGGGGTAAAAACATACATTTAAATGATATATCAGCTGACTCTAAAAATGATTTTGTTTTTCTTTAAAAACGCATAGACAACAGTGGGCAGGGTAGTTTATCTTTACACCATAGAATACACATTTATAGTGCAATCAAATTGATATATGGTCGGAACATGTGTTCTTATTACATTACGGCTGAGTTCAAAAATGGTTCCGGTTCATTTTACGACATTACCGCCAGGGTCAAAGCAGTTTTCATGTCCCTTGGTATGTCTATAGTAAAACCTTGTAGACACTATAAGTAACATGTTTGTACAGTCTGTATAAAATTCAGTAAAAACATTTGTTCTTATCTCCTCTTAGTCGAGTTTGAAATGGATCCGGTCTGTAAATATAAACATGGGCCACAGGGGTGCTGGGCAATTTTCATTATATTGTTACGGTTAAACCTTGTTAATACTCTAGAAGTCCGATTTATAGTCCAATTGTCATGAAAATCAGTAAAAACGTTTGCTTTTTGATATCTTGGATGAATTTAAAAAACGTTTTCAGTTTATTTTTAAACATGGCCGCTAGGGGCGCAGCATTTGTGCTTATATGGTTATAGTAAAACATTGTTATCATTCTTAAAGTCACATTAATTGTTCAATCTTTGTTAAACTTGGTAAACATGTTTGTTTTAATGATATCTACGCTTAGAAAAGGGTTCCAGTCTATTGAACAAAATAGCTCCCAGGGGGCGGGTCGATTTTAATAGTTGTATATGGCTAAAGTGAACCCTTGCTAACATTTATGTTAATCTTTGTTGTGAAACATCCTCCGGTATTCTTATTAAAGGTCAGGAATATCATACCCCTGGGGTCAAAACTGATAACACCAATTAATGTAGACTTATATAGGTAACTTATAAACATATATGGAACAAAAAGAGGAAGGTGAAATATTTAGCATGTACCATAATGCAATATTCTACCCCTAAGTGTTCTGCTAACCTGAGCAAAACGTGCTCATGTTGAATTTTTGTGGTCGCCTTTTGTCCCTGCATTTTCGATCGTGCATCGCCTGTCTTCAACCTGTATCTTATTAACCCTCTAGACTCCAATTTATTGCCGAATAATCATGAAAATTGGTCAGAAGTTTTGACCCAATACTAACTTGGCCTAGTTTGAAACTTGGTAAAAAAAAAACAGGTAATTTGGTCAAATTAAAAACAAAAAATAAAGCACTCTAGAATTCGCATTCATAGTACAAAATTCATAAAACTTAGTCAGAATATTTAATGAATTTTAAGAATACATGACAATAGGATTGGTTGTCTGAAATAGACAAACATGGTGTTAATTTTGGTGAATGGCTAAACAAACGGACATCCCTGGTGTGTGGTTTTGTGGTCCATTGTTTCAAAAAAGTTACAAATTGTTCGGAAGAAAGGCACAAAGACACAATGTCGAAATTGTGACTTCTTAAAACAGTAGGCAAATTAATTGTTGTTATCTAGTACTCCACTAATCTTGACCAAAAATTACTATTTAATTATATTTCATGTATTTGAATTTAATGATAATGTGCATTCAATGTATTGCATTATATACGTCGACTAACATTTCAAGTTTCTGACACAATTTAATGTGAGTAATGTTAATAAACATGTACACACTTTCCTTTATAAAATTTACTTGTAAAACAAGTGTAAGTTTCTAGACGCTTAACAAGATAAACTGAGTGTTATGTTATACAGATATAATTATCAATTTGTATGTTTGGAATGGCAATAGTAATTATTTATTATGATCGTAATTATATTGGCTCTCAAACTCTATAAGGCATGAACAAAGCTGGTCGTAGTTTAACTACACCTTCATTACAGTAGTGTAGGCCGTTTTGACCAAACTCCTATCTGACATGCGCACTGTGACTCTAAATGTATTGGCTTCTTCAGTTTGTAAAGCGCTGACATGTCATTGAGATATTACGAAGTAATGTCATTTTTAGCTAGCTTTTTTCGGAGAAAATCCGAGGCATTGTCATAGCCAGCTCGTCGTCCGCCGTCCGCCGTCGTCGTGCTAAAACCATAATATTTTGTTAACCTTGTAAACATTGACCTTAAAATCAAAGTGCTTCCACCTAAAACTTTGAAACTTCATATGTAGATGCACCTTGATGAGTTCTACAGGCCACATCCATTTTTGGGTCACTAGGTCAAAGGTCAAGGTCACTGTGACCTCTAAAAAAATTGGCAACTTTTCATTTATTTTAAACTGAACCCGCAGCCGAGCTCCCGTTATGCGGTGCTCTTGTAATATTATATTCTGTAGCCGATTGGTCCTGTAAAAAGGAGATTCTGTATTTATCGTATCTATTCAAATTGGGGTTACTAGGTCAAAGGTCAAGGTCACTGTCACAATAAGTGTGAAAATCATTTCCGATCAATATGTCGTCAACGCATTGACCGATTGACTTGATACTTTACATGTGCATTTGCCTTTAACAGTAGATGACCTCTATTGGAAGTTGGGTTACAAGTTCAAAGGTCAAGCTCACTGTGACACAAAAACTCCTGTGTCAAGGTCCTGTTTGGGGGCATAAATCTCCGACCGCGGAGCTCTTGTTATAATAATATCTCATATCAATATTCATCAATTTTACTAACAAATAATGAAAGTAAATTCCTCTCGATCAACTTATGTTTTTTTCTGAGAGCTTCACTTTATTTTTTCCATTGAGAGCTAGTTAATAATTTAAGTATAATATGTGTTTTTGTGTTTTTGACTCCCTTGAGCACAGCGCTTTTGTGACCGCCTTTTGCCCATTGTGTGTCTTGCGGCGTCAATACTTGCCTTGTTAATACTCTAGAGGCCACATTTATTGTCCAATATTCACGAAATCTGATCAAAAGATTTGTGACAGTTATATATGTGACGAGTTTGAAAATGGTTCTGGTTGGTTGAAAAACATGGCCACCAGGTGGCGGGGCATTTTTTGCCTTACATGGCTATCGTAAACAAATTGTAAACACCTTTATTGATCGATCATCATGAAATTTGATCAAAAGAAATTTGTCCTTATGATATCTTGGACAAGTTCTAAAATGGTTCTGGTTGCTTGAAAAACATGGCCGCCAAGTGGCGAGGCATTTTTCCTTGTATGGCTTTATATTGCTAAGTTTAAACCTTGTTAACACTCTAGAGGCCACATCTATTGTCCAATCTTCATGAAACTTGGTCACAAGAGTTGTCCTATTATTTTGGAGGTGTTTCTGGTTAGTTGAAAAACATGGCCGCCAAGGGGTCGTGCATTTTTCCTTATATGGCTTTAGTAAAAACTTGTTGACACTCTAAAAATCACATTTATATAGTCCAATCTCCATGAAACTTGGTCAGAACATTTTCTTCTAATGAAATCTTCGACGAGTTCTAAAATGGTCTGTTGAAAAACATGGCTGCGGGCATTTTTCTTTATATGGCTATTATAAAACATTGTCAACACTCGGGAGGCCATATTTGTTGTCTGATTATCATGAAACTTGGTCAGAAGTTTTGTTCTGATGATATCTTAGAGGAGTACAAAACTGGTTCCAGTTTCTTGGAAAAGATGGCCGTCAGGGGAAAGATGCATTTTATCATATATGGCTATAGTAAAACGTTTATAACACGATAGAGGCCTCATTTATTATCTGACCATCATGAAACTTGGTCACAAGCTTCTTGACACTCTAAAAGTCTCATGTATTGTCTGATCTTATTGAAACATTGTCAAATCATGTTTTAATATCATGGATGAGTTCAAAAATGATTCCGGTCTGTTTAAAAAACATGGTCACCAGGGGGAGATAAATTAATCCGTATATTGCTTTAGTAAATAATTGTTAGCACTCTAAAAGTTAAATTTATAGTTAACTCTTCATGAACACTGTGTTCTTATTATATCTTGGGCTGCACAGAACATGTTCCTTTGTATCTCAGGTTAGTAACTTTAGGCCTTTAGGCCCTCTTCTTTCATTAAAATAATGTTACCCAACAATTTCCTTTGTTTATGCCTAGCTTGCTTACGAACTAATCAGATTAAAGGGGAACAAATACGCACATGGTTGTCAATTTTAATCTCTCCATTCACAGAATGTATTCATATTGTGATGAAAAAGTGTGTTTTGTGCTTTGGCAATGCTGTATATAGAAAATGCAACCAATTGAAAACGTTTTTCCCCCATAATTATCCCTGGAAAACACTCCTTCTTAACACCATATCATTGGTTTACTCGCAGCGGGCCGCTTCTATCATATCAAAGGCAATTAACGGTATCAGATGCTTTACCTGCAAAATAGACGCCAAATGATGTGCTGTGTTTTTTACTTTTCGCGACTCGAGACGACTTACGCGTGACTGTTGTTTTCAGTTCAAACATGACTTCGGATCGGAATATAATGGTCGTTGGCCGTTGGCGGTTATTGACGATTGACCGTTATTCTCAAGTGTAATATAGAGTGATTTCCGTCGGGGGAATTCCAATCTGACCGTTGTCTGCAGCGGACCGTTATTTTCAAGAGACCGTTATATCAGTCTTTACTGTATATCCAATGGTTGTATCCAAGGCGAGGATGGGGTATGTGGATGGTGCATGAGGGTGGGGTTTATGGGTAAAACTTGAGGGTTGTTAAAGTGGTTGGAGCATGAGGGTGGGTTATATGGGTGGAAGATGAGGGTGGGGTATATGGTTGAGGTGTGTATGTGGAGCATACAGGGGGGTTGTGGTTGGAGCATGATTGTGGGTTATGTGGGTTGACCATTAGGGTAAGCATGGATTATGAGTTTCGGGTTTGTGGGTGGTCCATGATGGTAAATTATGTAGATGGACGGTGAGAGTGGGGTTTGAGGGTGGATCATGAAGGTGGGTTATGTTAGTGGACTATGAGGGTAGTGAATGTGTTTGGGGCATGATAGTGAGTTGTGTGTGTGGAGCAAGAGGGTAGTGTATACGGGTTAGATATGTGGGTGGGGCATGAGGGTGGATAATGTGGGTGGATAATGTGGGTGGATAATGAGGGTGGGGTATGTGGATGTAACATGAGGGTGGGTTATGTAGGTTGAGCATGAGGGTAGTGTATGTAGGTGAGGTATATGTGTGGAGCATGAGGGTGGGTAATGTGGATGGAGCATGATTGCATCGTATGCAGGTGAAGTATGTGTTTGGGACATGAGGGTGTGGTATGTGGGTGGAGCATATGGATGGGGCATATGGGCTGAGCATGAGAGTGGGGTATATGGGTGGATGGATTATATAAGGGTAGTATATGTGGGTGCAGCATGAGGAGGTGGTATGTGGGTGTAACATGAGGGTAGTGTATGTGGGTGTAGCATGATGATAAGTTATGTGGCGGCACAGTTAAGATTAAATTATGACAGCCAATGGAAAACTGAATTAAAATTTAGAATGAAAGCAAATCCATACATGGAAATGTTTTATTGTTTTATACGCAGCTAAGCACATGTAGTGCGTCCCGTCGACTCTATTGGTTTATAATGAGGGGCCTTGAAAGAAAGTAGTCTACATTATGATTATTACATCTTTTTGAATGCATGTCGAGTATCGACATATCTCAAAGCGTTTAATGTAGATGTAGGTCAGAGCACATACCTCTCAACTCCAAGGTTAAATGGTAATTAAATGAATAATTAGACAGGAGCCAGCTTGATGTGTAGTATCGGGCCTAATAAGAATGTATTAACTGTCTGAGCCAAAACGAAACTATTACACAATTTTGAAAGACTGATTATATCATGAAGTTCAAAAGATATTCAGTCATTGCAAATGAAAATGATGTCCTTTGGAATAGAAAAAAATATGTTGCTTTTTTCCTGTTGGTTATGGGAAGATAAATATATTTATGATATATTTAGACTCTATCCAAATTTTATTCTGTTTGTTTGGCCTGTTGAACCGATCAGTACTTTTCCCACTATTGGTAATGACGTTTACATGTATGTTATATATTGTCAGTATCATCAATCTCACAAGCCTATATGTTATGATTCTTCGTGCTGAGCTACAATGATCTGACCAACAGTAATGTACCTATCTTGCCGACTCTTATCTAATTCCACCTGTGTTTCTGATGATTTTGTCAATGTTTGGTTATCTCAACATTAATTAGCTCTTCTCCTGCTTCAATTGTGAAATCATCGGAAGGATCAGTAACGGTTTACTGTTCCAATATTGATTTCCCAAGTACAGTTTGATGTGACTTTAAAATAACCTCCGTTAAAATAGTAAGTTCAAGCACAACTTGCATGTCGTACCCATTCAGTGTTACCAGATTCTGTCCCAATTACAGCACGTTGCTTCATGGTAACTTTCGCAGGTTCCTTTGATCAACTATATCTTTATTGGTCTCAAAATCCCCATCTGTCATCAATAAGCAATTATTTGCACTGTCATGGGTTTAAGCATGGCACACCAGACAACAATAATGTGTGTCTCGAATCAGAACTAGTCTTTGTTTCACTGCATTATCTGTATTGAGCTTTGTGGTTCCCAATTCATTTAAGCCTGAGCCTCTGTCATGACCACATTCAAAGCAGTTCCATGATGCGGTCAAATCTAACGGCTGTTAAATCTGCTCACTAAATCGATTATCGTTATTATAAGATAATAAGATGAAGGTGAATCCGTCGAAAAGTGTGAATGCCTTACATTTTGAACAATGCACTTTACTATTTTGTTTATTTGTTCAGTACGAATTATTGATTCTGCTATTTTGTTATTGTGCTAATGACTATAGTTGAAATCTTGCTAAATTTCTTTGAAACAAACACTTAAATACCATGTTCAAGCCGGTTTTCTTCGTTTATATTCCAATAAACTTGCTAGATTTCTTCTAGAGTTGGGCGGTTATAGTTTTCAATGAAGTCCATTTTATCTTGGTTGATACACATACTATTCCGTCATCCGGTGTGCATGACCTTCAAACTCTTTTGTCGATTGCCCCATCCACTCAAGAATTTTCATTTTCTCCTAAACTCTGTGTCTGTTTGACCTTTCCCCTTTTCTTTTTAACTCTTTATTTAACGATATCAGTGTTTGCTGGGATATTGTCCAGTTTTTTTAATACCGTAATTAATCTAGGTTATTGGGAACCAAAAATATGATTTGTATGGACACCCGATTTCTTATAAAAATTAATGTTTTGTTATGAGATGCCACTTCAATTCAGTTATGAAAAACATTTTACCATATTTCCTGTTTTTGAGAAATGATAGATATTGAATTAAAATGCAAATGTATCAGATGGCCAACTTCATAATAATCATCATAATAATAAAACAATAATTATGTTTGCAGTGCATTATGATGCCTCTTTAATAGTTTCATTAAATAGTCTTTAATATGTTCATGTGCTATCCAAGACACACTATCAACCAGTGCTATCAAAGGAAACATATCAGACCCTATATATATTATTATGTAGTTTCAGTATCAGCGACGCTATTTGTCTAGTTTGTGTGAGAATGATTATATCTGTTACATCTGCAGATGTGGCAGTATGACAAAAACAAATCTGTGAACATTATGAATGCAATTAATTGTCAACTAAAATGAAGTTAACTGTCGAGCAAATATGACACCATCTCATAAAACTATCTTTGAAATAAATGAATGCAATTAGTATCTATTTTAATGGCCTGCTGACGCCACGTTTCACACAAAAATATTCCCAAGCTGTTAATGTAATTTTGCAACATCCTATAATATTAATAAATACAATATAAATATATAATATATAATTTTCAATATGAATATATTATATAAATAAATATATAATATACAATATAAATATATATATATATATATTTATATATGAGTCGTGTTCTGAGAAAACTGGGCTTAACGCATGTGCATTAAGTGTCATCCCAGATTTGCCTGTGCAGTTTGCACAGGCTTATCAGGGACGACACTCCGCCTTAACTGGAATTTTGTGTAATAGAGACTTCCTTTAAACGCAAAATACCATAAAAGCGGAAAGCGTCGTCTCTGATTTGCCTGTCCGGACTGCATGACACTTTATGCACATACATTAAGCCCCGTTTTCTCAGAACTCGTCTCACAGCGACCCGCAGCGTCAATACCTGGGAGTTAGATTATTGCAACTAATCAATGAAGCTAATATTTGCTTTTAGTACGATTGTGTGTATATACGATGGATTATTATAAACAATACAACTGTTGGAATATATTACTCGATAGAAACCGGTGATACTGAATTTCTGATTTCTTTGAATGTCGAATGTACTCGAATAACAGGATGCTTTGTTCAACAATTGACGGATAAAGAAAAGTTTAAGTGATTTTTCTTTAACTTTTCGATGTTAGACATTTTTATGCCAGTTAGTAAGGATGTGTGAAAAGAAGAGTTGTTTATAGACTAAAATAAACAATATTGGTGGGGATAAATGCTTGACGAGTAAATTTAAAATGGCAGCATTTGTTTGTATTTTGCAGTCATGAAACAGGAATTCAGTTTGAACAAAATCGTCTGTGCTCTACTTAAGTGTGTATCATTTTAAATGCTGATTAATAGCGATATTTTGTCTTGTTACTCTGCTTAGCATGGACTCTTATGGGACTATTTCGAGTGGCGTTAACGGGAACGGGAACGATCACTAACAATTTTAAAATTACTTCACAGGGTTAGACTCAGTTAATTTAATTTTGCTATTGTTTTTACCAATTAAAGACTTGTTATATTGCATCGGCAACGAATGAAAAAATATTGTAGGATAAATGGCAATCCTCGCCTTATAAGTCTTTCTTTAACTCGTCTGATTAATTCAAGTCAACAATCACACTAGCATAGTATTCTCTATATGTCATTATGCAAAGTTAACTAGTATGGATATTATTAGTTTTACATTTTAGACCCTGCCCGAGTAAAACTTCAAACTAATCAGATTTGTTTTCCACACAAACAATGCGCATGCGCGGAAACTCCCTATTGTAATCAGTTACACTTAACATAGATATAAGTTGTCCCTCATCAGAACAAGAGTGCCATCCTGTGGGTTACTTCAGAAGAATTAAGGTGTGTTGCATTTCTAATAATACATTGTCGTTTAATATTATTTCGTACGTTTACTCTGTTCATTTTCATTCATATCGCACATTTGTTTAACTGTATGGAATGATAAAGACAATATAGTTCGATCATGTAATACATAGTTATAATTATATTTATAATTATAATATGTATAATAATATTATAATTATTATTGTAATTATTATTATAATTTTTTATGTTAATTATAATTACTTTAATAATTATAGCTATTATTATTATTATTATTAGTCGTAGTAGTAGTAGTAGTAGTAGTAGTAGTAGTAGTAGTAGTATTTTATTATATGCCATATAATTATGTTATTTGCCATATACGGATTAATGTTAGTTGTTTATAATCGGTCATATTTTACTACCGAATATATTTTTTTTCTTGCTCGAGATCTTTTGGATATATATTTTAGGAGATCTTGATTTTATTTCGTGTGTTTAATGTTATTTATGAAATGTTATTTCCATTTCCGCATATAGCACTTATTACTATTATATATATATATTCCTTGCCTGATGGTTTGATGATA